>NC_062229.1:3680502-3810502 GCF_902686445.1 Sciurus carolinensis | reverse complement strand
GCCTAGCCTCTTGCTGCCTCTAGGAGCTTGAGCAAACGCCTTGAGCAAACACCAGCAACCACCTCCAGGGACTGTGGCTCAGAATCTGGAAGCCAGAGCAGAGCCTGGCCCACAGCGGTTGTTCAGTATGGTTGGCCATCAGTGGGCCAGGAGTCTGGTGTCTCCAGGAGACTGCGCAAGACTTGATCTTGTCAACAAACCACTGAGGTCCAACACCAGCGCCAATGTCTCGGTAAAAAGACAGACAGAGGTATCTGTTGCAAAACTGTTCAGAATGGAAATGACCTCAACAGTCGTCAGGGAAATGGTGGAATCGTTGTAGGCTCAGTCCGCTGATCAAGCAGCGAAGATGGTTGACTCATCCCTCCAGGCCTCGATAGAGATCTCTAGGGGCTGAGAGAGAACACAAAGCAAGGTGCCACTGGCTGTTGAGAAGGTGAAGGCTTTGTTTCAGAGCGCAGATTTATTTGTATAAAATATTTCTGGAAGGTATGCAAAAACTGGGGAGCCGGGGGTGTGAAGGTAGGAAGCTTTTTGCTGCACTGGACTGTGCCTGCTTGCAGTTTCCACAGGCTTGGGGGTTTTCTTTTTATCTCTCTTTTTTTTACATTTAGCACAGAATCGTGGTCAACTGTACACACACCAAGAAAGAAACCCTGGTCACAGCTGTTTGGAAGAAAGGAAAACTTAGCACCAATGACATCAAACATCAAACAGGAAATGGTATTTCTCTGCTACAGGCTGTGGAAGGATGGGGCGGGGGGCACTGGGCAGGGCCCAGAGACCCCTCCATGGGGCCCACCAGTCAGCTCACTGCTGGGAAACAAGCTGATCTGCCTCGGAAAGGGAACCCCGGCAGGGCCACCACCTACAAGGGACTCTCCAACCCCCCCAAGGGAGGCAGCCACTGGGCAATCACATACACAGAGACACAAAAGATATCTCTTTGGGACATATACAATCACACAAACCAAAAC
Organism: Sciurus carolinensis; assembly: GCF_902686445.1. NCBI lineage: Eukaryota > Metazoa > Chordata > Mammalia > Rodentia > Sciuridae > Sciurus > Sciurus carolinensis. The sequence continues at coordinate 3,809,525 of NC_062229.1, read as the reverse complement.
AGACACACCACCAGGCACGGTAGCACACACCTGTAGTCCATCAGCTTTGGAGGCTGAAGGCAGGAGAATCTTGAGTTAAAAGCCAGTCTCAGCTACTTGGTGAGGCCCTAAGCAACTCATGGAGACTCTGTCTCTAAATAAAATACAAAAAAGGGCTGGGGATATGGCTCAGTGGTTTAGTGCCCCTGGATTCAATCCCTGGTACCAAAAAAAAAAAAAAAAAAAAAAAGACACACCATGCAGACACACACAATCACACAGACCTAGACACAAAATCGCAGAACACAAGGGCAAGCACCAGAACTAACCACAGACACACACGAAAAACCCACACATGGACACAGGGTACATAATCAAGCACACTGTGATAGTGAGAACAGAACTCACCATCAGACACACAATCACATAGGTACCAAAACAGACATGGAGATACACAGTGCACACACACAGTGACATACCGAGACAGACACCCAGAGACACAATCACAGATAAGGGGGCAGGCACCATGGCTAGCCACAGACACCCACAAGGACACACACTAAGGATTACACAATCACGCACATATAAGTAGACACAGAAGTCACAGTATAGGCACACAGGAAATCACTCACACCGATACAAACACCTGGATGCAGACACACAACCATGGACACACAGGGGGAGTCACACATAGCCACACGAAGTTACATATGGCACATAGTTGGGGCAAATACACGATCACACAAAAAAAGATAGACAATTCAAAATTACAGATGCACACCATCAAAATGGGGAGTAGGGAGACACAGAACCCCAGGCCCAGGGCACACAGGAACATCTACAGTCACACATACCCACTATTACACAGTCTTGAGAAGATCCAAGGACTCTGGGATATGCAATCAGAGACGAACACACACTAAAACAGATCAGTCTTGAAAGGTGCACAGATAACCAAATAAACAGGAACACAGAGGCAACAGCCATAAAAACCAGGGCCTAGGGCTGAGAATATAGCTTAGTTGGTAGAGTGCTTGCCTCGAATGCACAAGGCCCTAGGTTCAATCCCCAGGACCACAAAAAAATAAAATAAAAAAATATGTCTATCCCCAGAAGAGATCTAGGTCAACCGGAGGCCACCAAAGATCCACCTCCTCCCAGAGAAGACCCAAGTACAGAACACCCAAGATCCATACCCCTAGGTGCCACCCAAGTTCCATCCTGTCCACTGGGACCCCAGCTCCCACCCTTCACACCACCTGAGATCCATATTCCTATAGGAGAGTAAAGCCACCCCATGTGGGGACCTGGCCCTCCACTCTCTCCTTTGAGGAACCCGGAGTCCACACATCTGGGTCCCTTTTCTCCTCAGCGGGGTCCAGGGAAGGCAGCGAGCGCCCCCTGGTGGACCCTAGCTTCAGTCCGGAGCTGGACAGAGAAAGTACCCCGGAGCCAAGACGCGTGGGGGGTTCCACGGTGGGAGGTGGGAAAGTTCTCAGGGTCTTCCGAAAGTCACATGCACAGTCTGGGGACAAAAGGGCGTGGACGCGGGAGGTCGCAGATGAGCGGCTGGACCCGGATCAAACAGAGCCCTGGACGTGGGAACAGGCAGCAGACTGAGCTGGAAGCTGGGAGGACCGTGGGACCGAAGACACCCCGCGGTCACACTGCAGCTCCGCGTCCCCGCCCGGCCGGTGCTGCTTCCGGAGCCTTGAGAACGAGGGGGGCCCCGAGGCCGACTCCCATCGGGCGGCCCCGGTCTGACGAGGGCGGCGAGGGCAGCGGGTTGGACAGAGTCGAGGATCCCGCCAGCCCGGGGCTCCCAGCCGGAAAGTGACCCCGAAGCATCACCCAAGATCTGGAACACCCAGCGCCCAGCCGGGACCGCCAACACTGACTCGGCGGTGGCCTGTGGAGCCAGCAGAAAGGCGGGCCGCCACTTCGAGGGTCGACCCAAACCTCCCCCGCCGCCCGCTCCCCTGTCCTTCTCCCTAGCCCCGCCCACTCCCCCTCCCCGCTTCGTCAGCCTCGCGGGCCTTGCTCAGGGACCCACCCCTCCCCGTTCTCTCATTCTCCGCAACCCCGACCACTACCCAGCCTCCAGCCCTCCAGGCCCTTCCCATTCCCCGGACCCCAGAGCACCTGCTCTCTCATTCTCTCTAGGCCCCTCCCACAAGAATCCCACCCACTTCTCTGTCATTCTTCCCTTTCTCCTCAGGCTCCGCCCACTTCCCCCCACTGTTTGCCTTCGGGTCCCGCCCACTTCCCCGTCTCCCCCACCGAGTCACCCAAGGCCACGCCCACTTCCCCACCCTTGCTACCCCGGGAAGGGGCGCGGCGGGTGCTGCCGGACTCACTTTTCCGCCTTAGTCCTGCACCACCCTCTCGCCAGGCTCCGCCCCTCTGTGATCTCTGATCTCAAACCCTATCCCCTTTTCTGGGTGCACCTTTCCAGAGCGCAGCGCCCTCTTCCCAGTCCAAGTCTGAGACCATCCCCATCCCTCTCCAGACTCCACTGGCGACTTTAGAGCCTGCCAGTCTCTGCTCCTTCGTCTTACTCCCTCAGGTCCCCATTCACACCAAGACCCCACGCCTGAACCGACACACCCCTGGTGTGGGATGGAGGTGTGTAGTTAACTCCCTACCGATGGAGAGAGGTCTCGGTTTCCTAGGCCCATTCCTTCCTGGGGAGGCCCGCCCCACTAGCGATCTAGGTACTGCCCTAAAATGGGATACCGCCCCTGCCCGAGGTGGTCTTCAGCTTCCCTGCAGACTTCTCCCCACTTTGCCCCTCCCGGCTCGTGAACTCTAATCCCGGTCCACGTGGGTATACCCACCTCTTTGCTCCCGACCCCACTCCGCAGTCCATCAAATTCCGCACGTGGTCAGGGCCCTGCGCACACACCCTCCACCCACTCTGCTACTGAGCTCCGGTGCCTTCGAAAGTGCTCTGTCGGGTGCTGGGTGAGCCCCTTCTCACGAGCCTTGAGCCCCTTTATCCAAAATCCAAGTAGCTGTGGAGGAATCTGTCCTATCCGAGGGTCTCCAGACTGGGGGGCCTGCTGTCTGCCCTACTGTGTGTGATTGTGTGTACTTGCCTCATCCGCGTGTGGGTCTCTGGATCAGTGTGTGCTCCTGTCAACAGGAGAGAAGGGACTCTCCACAAAAGTGTCCATCCTTTTTTTTTTTTTTTTTTTGGTATATGGCTGTGCATCTGTCTGTCCCCTGGGTTTCTCTACTGACTCTTTTGGGGATGTGTGTGTGTGTGTGTTGCATATCTCTGTGTGTGTTTGACTGTGTACATTCTGCTTGTGTGTACCTGGCTCTGTGTTGTACTGTGTACGGTGTATATATATGACTTGTAAGCACACACGTGAGGCTACATTAGATCTGGCTATGTCTGTCCTGGGGTCTGAGAGTAGCGTGTATCTGCATTTGGCTCAGTATGCGTGTCTCTCTCTGGGTCTCTGTGCCTTGCTGTCTGGTGATCTGTTGCATTGGGGAGGTGTGTCATTTACTGTGCGTGACTGGTGACTCCGAGGCATGTATGTGACCTGTGGGAGCCTGTGATTATGCATGCTCCTGGGTTGAGGATGAATCCTGTGGTTTCTGTGTATCCGGCGTGCATCTGAATCCACCTATGTGTATGGTGTGTACACTGTTGTCTGTGTATCTGAGACTGTGTGCCTGGGTTAGACTGTAGTTATATTATGTCAGTATTTGTGTTGGATTCTATGGGTGTGCTGTCTGGCATCTGTTCACCTGTGCTCACCTGGGGTCTAAATATTTGACTGCCACATGTCATGCCATCCCCCACCAGCTTCACAGTGGATAGAGCCAGTGACCAACGTGCCACGCACAGCCAGCCCAGGGAGGGAGTCAGGGGCTGCAAGAGGCTGGGTCCCAGCTCCCTGGCTCTATCCGACTTCAGTGGGTGGCAGAAAGGGGTGGGAGACCTTGGGGAAGAACTTTGAGGTGGGCAGAACTGACAGAAAGCTGGCACCTGCTGGAAACCAGCACCCTTTGGGATGGTGGTGTCAGGAGTTGACAATCCCCAGGCCCAGTTCACACAACATTCACAACAGTTTGCCCCAGCCCAGTCAGCAAACCAGGCTAGTCCAGGACACACACATGCACACACAGCCCCTGCCAGGAGTACCACGATGACCCATCCACCACTTCACACAGCTGAGAGGACCCCACCCATGGACGGCCCCTGCACGGCCTTCCCGCCTCCCACCGTGTCCGGGCTGTGGAGCCAGCTGGAGAGAAGGCCTAAGGAGAGGAAGCTTCAAGTGCCCCCACCATGAACCCTGAAGCCCCCGCTTCCAGGGCTGCTCCTGCAACAATACCATGAGCAAATAAATACCCTCCGATGTCCCGTTGCTTCATGCAGGACTCAGCACTCATGGCCACAGGCCTCTTGGCCGGTGCCTTTGAGGAAAGAGGCTGCCACCTCTGCCTCCGGTAGTGACATGTGACTGTGCACTTCACCCTTTTTCCAGTAAAGTGGAAAGCCCTGCCCTGAGGCTGCAGTTGTCCCTCCGCTTTTACTACTGAGATGGAAACTTCCCACGCTCGGTGGTGCAGAAGAAACCTTTGAGGAAAAGGTAATTCTTGAAGGAGGTGGAAACTTACAGCCCCCAGGGGGCGGGGAGGAAACTGAGGACTCTGACCTTTTCCAATGTCCCTTATCTGTCAAAGGTCCCCTGCCCACCAAAAGTATCTGGCAAACTCCTCCCACCATCCGGCCCTGCTAAACCCTATAAAGCTCAGACCCTTGTTGTAGCCAGTCGCCATTTTCCTCTTAAAAATGTGCCCCTCCACTGCTTCGTAAAGCATCGCCAGTCAATCCATGGTGGTCTGTCTCTGTGTCTTTTTCTTCTTGTGTTCTCTTTCATTTGCTTTCAAGACTCATCCCTTGTTGACATAAGACGGAAGGAGCACCACCTCTCTGGCAAGGGCATGGAGCCAGGGGAGGTTGAGCCCCTTCCCTAACAGACTGCCCATCCTGCACAAGGCATAGGCAGTCCTGCCCCTCTCCTGGTGAGCTGGGACATCTCCCCTTTCCAAACAGGGGGAACCTCCCACCTCTTTCTCCTGGTGGAAAGGGAAGTCCATCTTCTTTTCCTGGTGTAAGAGAAGTCCCATCCCTCAAATACAGAACAGGAAATCCTGCCTGTGTCCAGCATAACATAGGGAGATGTCCCGCCCCTCTTCCTACTCTGGCAGGAAGTAGCACCCCTGTCAGAGACGGAACAGGAAATCCTGCCTGTGTCCAGCATAACATAGGGAGATGTCCCGCCCCTCTTCCTACTCTGGCAGGAAGTAGCACCCCTGTCAGAGGGAACAGGAAATCCTGCCTGTGTCCAGCATAACATAGGAAGATGTCCCGCCCCTCTTCCTGGCAGGAAGTAGCACCCCTGTCAGAGACGGAACAGGAAATCCTGCCTGTGTCTGACATAAAATAGGGAGATGTCCCCACCCCTTTTCTTGATGAAATGGAAGGTCATGCCACCTTCCTCTTAAAATAGGAAATCTTGTCCAGCACAGGGATGGGGAAAGCTGCCCATTTTTACAGGTGAGGAAATGAGAAGCCCTGCCTTTTTTCCTGGTTTGACAGAAAACTCCTAGTGAAAAGCAACTTGTCTAAGACAAAAGATTGAGGATTTCCCCTCAGCTCCCAGCAGTGCCCTGTGCCCCACCCCAGCCCACCCCATGCAGCCAGTAGATCAGCCTGAGAGAGACGATCTGAGTCCACAGCCTAAAGGTGAGCTCGCCATCTACACCCATGTGGTCATGGTCTACATTCCTCTGTGGTAGCTTTCCTGCTGTTCCCTGACCAGCATGGCCCAGATGACCACAGGGAACCCGCGACCCCACTTCCTGTCTGTGCCTGCCGAGCCCTGGCTCCTTCAGCAGCAACAGTGACCACATCACCAACTACACCTGCACTGGGCACCCTGCTGATGTCCAACACCAGGCCAGTGGACAGGGAGGACAGATCTCAGGAAGCATCTCCACCCTGCCCAGCCCTGCTGATCTCAGCCCTCCCCCTGCCACCTCCCAGGAAATCCTTCCACTCTGAGCACGCCTCCTCCAGGATGCACTGTATGCATCTGGGGGTGAGTGTTGGCAGGAGGCAGCCACAGGCCCGGCAAGGCCAGAGGACACTCCATTGTCCCCTACACCCCCACGCCACCCCCACCCTGTACTTGGTGCCAGCAGTGCCAGGCACTGTGTGCACAGAGCTTGTGTCTGCCCCTGGAGTTGGGAGGGCTTCTCTCTTCTGAAGACTCATTCAGCATCTCTGCCCCAGAACAGTAACTTCCAGAACCCTCTCCCTCCCCCTGCCCACAGCTGGAGAGGACCCATGCCAGGCTGGGTCCACACCCAGGGCTGAGTTCTGCCAGGACAGAGGGAAAGAAAACAAGACCCAGCTGAGGGAGAAGTCTGAGGCTGGGCAGTGAGGCGGGAGGAAACTCTGGGAAAGAGCCAGGGATCTGCCGGCCCAGGACACGGAATGCAGACTCAGATGCTTGGAAGCGACTGTCAGCATCGCAGCCAGCCCAGAGCACCCCCGCTCCGTGGGGGGGCAGACAGTGACACAGTGACACACACAGAGGCCTGAGCCAGGTGACGATCACATGGCTGCTCCACACCAGCAGCATCTTCCCCCTGAGAGACAGTCCATTGGACTGCTGGCCTTTTTAAGACCAAGTGACAATGTGGCTACAACCCGTGCAGCCTCCCGTGGTGATAAAGGACCCAGAACGTGCAGGTTTTGTTGGCTCTGTGCCCAGCTTCAACAGCGAGTGACTCCACGGTGAGACACTCACCTCCCGGGCCTCTGTCCCCTCACCTTGGACGAGCACCTCGCTCCTGTGTTTGTGACCCCATGGGCTAAAATACAAGCCAGCAAATACACAGAAAACACTGGGAACCAGGTCTGGCTCTGTCACTATTCTCTTTTTCCTGTGCTGGCGATGGATCCCAGGGCCTCGCACATGATAAGCTTGTGCCCTGCTAATGAGCCATGTCTCCAACCCCCAAAATGGAAACTTCGTTTTCTTTCTTTATTTTTCACCTCCAAATCATGTGCGAGGCACTGGATTTGATTCTCAGCACTGCATGTAAAGAAATGAATAAAATAAAAAGGTCCGTTAACAAATAAAAATATATTTAAAAAGAAAACTTAAAAATTGTCAATCACAGTCATTCCATTTGGCACTGTTGGCTTTGACATTTGGGGTCCAGTAAGTCTTGCTCTGGGAAACGTCCTGTGAATTGAAAGACGTGAAGCAGCATCCCCGGCCTCCACACACCAGAGGCCAGTAGCATTCCCCAGTTGTAATGATGAAAATGTCCAGACCCAGGCAAGTGTCGCCTGGGGGGCACAATTGCCCATGGCTAAGAATTCCTCACTTAGTTGACTCCACGGCCGAGACACTCTTCATTCCACAATTACCTGACTGACTGAAGTCCTAGGATGCCAAACACAAATACCACAGTTTTCACTTATCTTTGGTTTCACTTGCTACAGTTTGTTACCTGTGCTCAACTGTGCTTGGAAAATATTAAATGGAAAACTCCAGAAATAAACAACTCATAAGTTTTAAATTGGACACCGTGCTGAGTAGCACGATAAAATCTCATGCCATCCCTCTCTGTCCCACCCTAGATGTGAATCAGGCCTTTGTTCCGCGTATCCACCCTGTATATGCTACCTGCCTTTTAGCCATTTACAAGTCATCTCAGTCAAGGTGGCACTGTCAAGGTATTGCAGTGCTTACATTCAGGGAAACGTTATTTGACGGTATAATAACTCCAAAGAACAAGAGCAGTAATGCTGGGCCAGGGGTGAAGCTCACTGGTACAGCGCTTGCCCAGCACGCATGAGGTCCTGGGTTCCAGCTCTACCACCACCAAAAAATGAGTAGCGCTTCCTTCAAGTTAAAAAAAAAAAAAAAGAAAGTTCTTGACTTAATAATGAAAGTAAAAAAAAAAAAATCACATGCTGGGGTTACTAAGATCTGTGATAGGAATGAATGTCTATCCGTGAAGTTGTGAAGAAGGGGGAAAAATCAGGTTAGTTTTTCTGTCACATCTCAGATTGCAAGATATGGCCATGGTGCATCAAAGAGCTTAGTCAAGATGGAAAAGGCAGTAAACTGCAGGAGTTGATACTATCCAGTTTCAGGCAGGCACTTAAGGTCTTGGAACACCACCCTGTGGACGAGAGGGGACCACAGAAGGCACAATGCGGGCTTTTGCAGGAAAGGCCGTGGAGGGAGCACAGCATGCTTACAGCTCTCCACAGACTCCTTCCAGCCTGCCTGGCAGGTCGGCGGGATGTTTTGTTTGATGCTGGGCATAAACCCAGGGCGTCATGTATGCTAAGCCTGTGCTCTGCCATGGGACACACCTCCATCCCCAAACCTGTCCAGATTATGCTTCAGCTGCTGTCACTGGGGGACTCCCTTTGGTGGGAATTATGCAAATGTCGTGGTCTAGCACCTGGGGGATCTGGTCTACCTGGTGAGCAGAATGCAGAGTATGCAGAGTAGAGCTATGGACCCGAACCAAGCATACACATTTGGTGTAGAAGGGCATGGAAAGATTATGGAGAGCCCGTGCACAGAGCTGGAGAACCAGTTTAGCAGTCCTTTTACTTACCAAGAGCCCATTCTCCAGACTCAGCTGGCTCTAAGAGCTCCTGGGTGCAGGTATGCATGCAGTCAGGTGTGTGCAAGATGACGTTTCAAGTCCATCTGGACAACCATAACCATGGATAGAACTATGTGAAAGAGGAGACTCTTCCTGATAAAAGATATAATGCAGCTCTGGAACTTGAAGAAGACATCCACACAGCCATCTTAACCCAAGATCTGAAGAGCAAAGGCAAAAGAAGATAACGTAGAAGTTGGAATCTACAACGAAGCCAGAATTAGGAGGATTACTCCAGCCACCATGGAGGAATGTCTGAGAAGTCTCAAATTTCAGAGCATCTGTCTACATAAGTATGTTTAAATGTTTTGTTTTGCAGACTTTTCATGCTTATTTCTACCTGGTTTTGTGTCTGATTTTTTAAATGACAATAAATCATACTAAACTGGTACATTCATCTTGCAGCTTTTTAGGAGTCAGTAATTTCTCTTTTTAAGATGGGGTCTCGGCCTGCATCTTATAAAAGAAAAAGTAGGTCCAAATCTTCAACTTGTTGGCTTAGGATCAGACTTCCTTAACAGGACTCCCATAGCACAAGAAATAAAAGCAAGAATCAATAACTGGGATAGAGTCAAACTAAAAGCTTTCTCTCAGCAAAGGAAACTATCAGCAGTGCGAAGAGAGAGCCTACAGAGTGGGAGAATATCTTTGCCACTCATACTTCAGATAGAGCACTAATTTCCAGAATATATAAAGAACTCAAAAAAACTCTACACCAAGGACACAAATAACCCAATCAACAAATGGGCTAAGGATATGAACAGACACTTCACAGAAGATCTACAAGCAATCAACAGATATATGAAAAAATGTTCACCATCTTCAGTAATAAGAGAAATGCAAATCAAAACTACACTAAGATTCCATCTCACCCCGATTAGAATGGCGATTACCAAGAATACAAGCAACAATAGGTGTTGGAGAGGATGAGGGGGAAAAGGTACACTCATACATTGCTGGTGGGGCTGCAAATTAGTGCAGCCACTCTGGAAAGCAGTATGGAGATTCCTTAGAAAACTTGGAATGGACCTACCATTTGACCCAACTATCCCACTCCTTGGCCTATACCCAAAGGACTTAAAATCAGCATACTACAGAGATACAGCCACATCAATGTTCATAGCTGCTCCATTCACAATTGCCAGAGTGTGGAACCAACCTAGATGTCCTTCAATTGATGAATGGATAAAGAAACTGTGGTATATATAGACAATGGAATATTACTCAGCTATAAAGAATAATAAAATTATGGCATTTGCAGGCAAATCTAACACATCAGGAATTTATTCTGATGTATTGTGTAAGTCAAGGGTCGAACTCAATTTTTTCCTCCAAATAATAAAGTAGGTTCTCTCAGCCTCAGTCCTACTGATATTCCATGCTGGATCATTCTCTCCATCATTCCCTGTGCTGGGGGTATCCAATGCACTGTCCTCTACCCACTCCATGCTAGGAACACATGTACACACACACAGACACACACACACACACACACACACAAACACACACACACACACTAAGAACCACTGCTCAAAGTGAGGGGCTGAACCACATAGCCAGCATTGCCCAACCTGCAAGAGTCCCAAGTTCTTCTGTGGGTGAGTCTTGGGGCTTAAGGAGGAGACATCCCGAGGGCAGAGCTGAAGGCTGCCAGCCCAAGGTGGCCCCAGGAGGTCTGTCCTTCACTTGAGGGGCAGAACAGGAAGTTTTGCCCAGCCCTGGGTAATGAGTGTAATCGCGATAGACAGAATTGATTGCTGACGGTGCAGCCCTAGTTGGTACCTGCTATCTCCTCGGCCCCTCCCAGCAGCCCTGGAGGGCCAACTCTGCACGACCCCACCCTGCAGAGGGGAAAACTCAGGCTTAGAAGTGGCCTGAGCAAGGTCACAGAGCTAATACGTGAAGGTGGGGAGATGATTTGTAATGAATGAATCTTCACACTGGAGGGAGGAACCCACATCACTACCTCTGTGATCCAGCTCTAGCCTCAGATCTTGATGCCCCTCGCTCGGCCAGGCCGGGGGTGACCCCACCTGCAAGAAGCCCAAAGCAGAGGCGTCCAGGGGAGCCCGCAGTTCCCCAGTCTCCACCAGCTTCCACCAGCGTGTAACCTGAACTGGAAAGAAACTCGTGGCCTTGCTTACTCTGCCGCTTCCAGACGAGTCCTCCGAAACCAACGCCCGCTGCCAGCACCCCACCTCACCTCCCGGGAGCCCCGGCTCCACCCCACTCCCGGCGACCGCGAGGGTTATGGCCAAAGAGACCTAAATGCAATGGGAGATGGGGGCGAGAAGCCGAGGCCGGGGCCCGGCAGGGTTTCCAGCTCCGGCCGACGCGGGGCTCCCGCCGCCCCCGCCCCATTTCTTGAAGCCCGGGTGGCTCCTGGAGCCGGGAATTGACGCCGGAGGGCCTCCGCCCCCTGCCCCGGGGTGGGGCGAAGGGACCCTGGCGCGCCCCCGGCTGTGCCCCGGAGCCCTAGCGTCCCGACACCCGCCGCTCCGTCCCGGGGCGGGACTGGAGGGCGGAGCGGCCGGCGGTGACGCGAGCCCCGCCCGCTCTTATAGAGGCGTCCCGGGGGCGCAGGGCTAGAGCTCCGCCGCCGCCGCCGCAGCTCCCAGCGCCCGCGACACTGCCGCCGCGTCCAGCAGCAGCGCCATCACCATGCGGGAGATCGTGCACCTGCAAGCCGGCCAATGCGGCAACCAGATCGGGGCCAAGGTGCGCGGGGTCCGGGCCGAAGGGAGCAGAGCCGGGTGCGCGGCTCCCTCAGGCTCTCCGACCGAGGACTTTGGGGGACCGGGTCCCTAGGAGGCCAGCGCCCCAGGGATGGTGGGGGAGGGGCGCTGAGGGCAGGGCCAGGATGGGAACAAAGAGGCCTGTCAATGGGGGCAGGCGCAGCCTTCCGTCCGCTGGCCACAGCTGGTTTCACAGCTGGCCCACTGTCCCCTCCACGCACAAAGAGACGGCGCCCCTCCTCCGGGCTGCGGCCAGGGTGCGCTGGCACCAGCAGGCGGGGGCTGCGGTGTTGACTGCCTCACCCCGCCCCCACCTCTCCCTTCTTGCTGCCTCATCATCCTGTACCTCTAGGTCTCCAGTCACCTTGCTGGGGGTTGGGGGAGCTGCAGCTAGGGAGGTGGTTGGTGAGGGGTCCTAGGCCCTGCCACCTGACCCCTCTTCCTCAACCCTTCCCATCACTGCCGGCTCTAGTTTTGGGAGGTGATCAGTGACGAACATGGCATCGACCCCACCGGCACATACCATGGGGACAGTGACCTGCAATTGGAGAGAATCAATGTCTACTACAATGAGGCCACAGGTAGGGTAGAGGGGGCACCTTCTGGTGTGGGGGTGTGGATTGGCTGGGAGGGGACAGGATGCTCCAAGTGCCTGTGGTTCCTGGCACTCACACCAGCTGCCCTCCATCTGCTTCCCTGCAGGAGGAAATTATGTTCCCAGAGCTGTGCTGGTGGACCTGGAGCCTGGCACCATGGATTCCGTCCGCTCCGGCCCGTTTGGCCAGATCTTTCGGCCAGACAACTTTGTGTTTGGTGAGTCCCAAGAGTAGGGCCCAACGAAAGGAGCCCCTTATTCCTCTCACTCGCAGATGTCTTGATGAAACTCGATACCTAGCACCAGAGTCAGCAGTGACCACAGAGTCCCAGAGTAGACAGAGCAGTCAGGGACACGATGGGGATACACAGGCCACTGTGGAGGTCCTGGGGAGGGATTGGATACAGCAGAGGGTTCAGGGTAGGCTTCCTGGATGAGGTGGCATTTTAGCGAACAGTCCGGGCTAGAGCCAGATTGCCTGGGTACTGGCCCAGCTCGGCCAACTCACGCACTGGACAAATAGTTAATGAGCTCTGACGATATTCCAAGGCCTGCACCAGAAGCCGGGATGCAGCAGAGAACAAAGCAACCTGAGCCGTCTGCTGGCAGGGCCCACTCCCCTACTCAGGTCCTGGAGCTGACATCCTGGTGGGGAGCCTGCAGCAGAGATCCATGAGTCGAGCTCAGCCCTGGACCAGGTCGGCTGGGTGACTTTGGATGGGCCCCTTGGTCTTTCCGTTGCTCAGGCTCCTCATCTTCAAAACAGAGATATAGAATCATCTATTCAGGACTGAGGTGATGGCTTAAAGCTGTCACTGTGTGTAAAGAACTTAGAGGTTGACACAGAGGAAGTGGTAAATAAGCATTTATTGTTGTTTCCATGATCAACACCTGCCACCTAAAAGGTGCGTGGGACAGGGACTGGCCAAGGGACGTGGAAAGAACAGCGTATGCAGACAATGAGCATGGTTTTGGAACTTAGACCCAGGGGAGTAGTCATGCTCAGTAATGCTCCTTCCCGGGAGCCCTTTTCAGGATCAGGCTGGTCATATGTACCCCTGACCTCAGGTCCCAGTATCCACCTTCCCCTAGAACCCCAGCACCTTTTCCTCTGAGAATGGCAGTTTTGAGTCTGAAGTCGAGAGACTGAGAGGATAAGCTATGTGACCTTGGACAAGTGACTTCCCCTCTCTGATCTGTACCAAGATTCTGAGAGATAATGATGCACCAATGTGGGCATGGCCCCTAACAGGTCCTCAGGAATGGCTGTGGCAAGACACACAAATGAGGTCTGGGGCCTTCTTGCATGACCATGGGTGGCTCGCCGTTGGGCCAAGTGATTCTGTGGCACATGCTGAAAGTGTGGACTCGGGCCAGACCATCTGGTTGCAACCCTGGCTGTCCTACTTGCTTGCAGTGTGACTTCTCACACAGGAGCTAGCCTCTCTGAACCTCCATTTCTTTACCTGTAAAATGGAAGCAAACAGAGTACATAACTGTGATGCACACCTGTAATCCCAGCAACTCGGGAGGCCGAGGCAGGACGACCACAAGGGCAAGGCTAACCTCAGCAACTCAGCAGGATCCTGTCTCAAAATAAAGGATAAAAAGGGGGTACGCAGCTCAGTGGTAAAGCACATCTGTGTTCAGTAGCCCCTTGCCAAAAGTATACATGTACCTCAGAGAACCAGGGTAAAGATTCAGAGATCAGGGCATGCCTTTGGATGTTCAATGCCCCTAAAAGGACGGAGTACCTACTGTATTCCGGACAGCCAAGACCTTTTTCTCCTTGCCGTTATGTTCCAGCCAGGAGACAGACGCTCAGATAAACAACGCCACAGCATACATAAGGTTGAGCACTGACAGGTATTGGGAAGAAAAATCAAACAATTTAAGGGTGGGAGGAGGAGGAGGATGCATCATAGATCTGGGGTAGGGATTGTCATCTCTGAGGAGGTGACATTGAGCAGAAGGTGAGGAAGAAGCCAGGTATCAAAACCTAAGGAAAAAGAATCCCGAGCAGCCAGTGCAAAGGGCCTGAGGCAAGACCCAGCATAGCATGTTAGGAAAACAATGAGGAAGTCCTGGTGGCTGGAGGGGACAGAGCAGGTGGGGTAGGGCCCTGAGGGCTGCGGGAGGAAGACCTGGTCTTTTACCCTGTGGGCGGCGAAAGCCAAGGAGGGCTGGGGCTCCGGTGCTCAAGGGCGCCCTCTGGCGGTTGCAGGGAAGACAGCGGTGGGGTTGTGCGGGTGGCGTGCAGGAGCCCTGGATCAGGGTAGCGGCAACCTGGCCTTCGTTTCAGGTGGGTGAGGATGGAGCTGGACCAGGTGGAAGCAGAGGTTCTCCATAATAACAGCCAATATTCTAGTGCTTGACCTTTTCCTCCCGGAGCTTGCATTCCTCTATGAGATTCCAGGCAATAAACAGGATCAATAAGAAAACAGGTTTGTCCATACCACAGGGAAGAGGAGTAAGAAGTCAAGGGGTCGAGCCACGCTAGGCAATCAGGGAAGGCCTCGCCGAGCCCCACGAAGTCTTGAAGGAGGAACTTGGGCAGACCTGGGGGAACAGCATTCCCAGCCGAGCACATCCCATGCAAAGGCCCCAGGGCAGGTTCAAGCCTGGCGTGTTGGAGGAGCCCATGTGGCTGGAGCAGAGGAAAGGAGAGGAGAGAAGGAGGGGGGACCAGGCAGGTCATGTAGGGGCTCACGGGCCACAGGGAGGACTTGGGCTACTGGCCAAAGGTGTAGGAGTCGAGGAGCCAAGCTCAGTGGTGCACGCCTGTCATTCAGTTGCTCGGGACACTGAGGCTGGAGAATTCCAAATTACCTGGACAATTTAGCAAGATCCCATCTCAAAATAAAAATAAAGAGGGTGGGGGTGCAGTTCAGCAGTGGAGATCCCCTGGGTTTGATCCCCAGTACTGCAAAAGAAAGGAGGGGCATCTGGGGATGATTTTGAACAAAGGTGGGACACAATTTGATTTAGGTTTTACATCTCTGGCTACTGGGTAAACACAGAACATGGATGGGAGCAGACAAAGCAGTTAATAATAATAGTAATCTGTGCTTTTGTGCAGTAAGGTGACCATGGGTGACAAAAACGTGTTGTACATTTCAAACACCTAGAAGAGAGAATTTTGAATGTTTTCACCATAAAGAAATGAAGAATGTTTGAGAAGACAGATGTTTAACCTGAGTTAAAAATTATGCAGTGAATACACACGTGGATGTGTAGTACTCCATTAATAAGCATAATTTTTATGTTTTGTATACAATGTATCAGTTAAAAATAAATTTGGGGTGCTGGGGTGTAGCTCAGTGGTAGAGAGTTTACCCAGTGCGTTCAAGGCCCTGAGTTCCATCCCCAGCACTGCAAAAATTAATTAAAAACAAAATTGGGGGCTGGTAGAACAGGTCTTAGCATGTGCAAGACCCTGGGTTTGATATCCAGTGTCCCCGCCCCCAAAAAAAACCAGATTAAAAATAACAGTAATAGTGATTTTAATTACTGATCCTTTTATTGTTATTTTATGTCCTTATCCTTCTTGTTCAACTAGCTGGGGTCCCGAAGGCATTGGGTAGACTGGGTGGAAGGCGGGGCTTCGGGTCAATGCCTGCGGTGGGCTCCTCTCCCCTCCCCAGGCCAATCCGGAGCCGGCAACAACTGGGCCAAGGGCCACTACACCGAGGGCGCGGAGCTGGTGGACGCGGTCCTGGACGTGGTGCGCAAGGAGGCGGAGAGCTGCGACTGCCTGCAGGGCTTCCAGCTGACGCACTCGCTGGGCGGCGGCACCGGCTCGGGCATGGGCACGCTGCTCATCAGCAAGATCCGCGAGGAGTTCCCGGACCGCATCATGAACACCTTCAGCGTGGTGCCCTCGCCCAAGGTGTCGGACACGGTGGTGGAGCCCTACAACGCCACGCTGTCGGTGCACCAGCTGGTGGAGAACACCGACGAGACCTACTGCATTGACAACGAGGCGCTCTACGACATCTGCTTCCGCACCCTCAAGCTGACCACGCCCACCTACGGGGACCTCAACCACCTGGTTTCGGCCACCATGAGCGGGGTCACCACCTGCCTGCGCTTCCCGGGCCAGCTCAACGCCGACCTGCGCAAGCTGGCCGTGAACATGGTGCCCTTCCCGCGCCTGCACTTCTTCATGCCCGGCTTCGCGCCGCTGACCAGCCGGGGCAGCCAGCAGTACCGCGCGCTGACCGTGCCTGAGCTCACCCAGCAGATGTTCGACGCCAAGAACATGATGGCCGCCTGCGACCCGCGCCATGGCCGCTACCTCACCGTGGCCGCCGTGTTCCGGGGCCGCATGTCCATGAAGGAGGTGGACGAGCAGATGCTGAGCGTCCAGAGCAAGAACAGCAGCTACTTCGTGGAGTGGATCCCCAACAACGTGAAGACGGCCGTGTGCGACATCCCGCCACGCGGCCTGAAGATGGCCGCCACCTTCATCGGCAACAGCACGGCCATCCAGGAGCTGTTCAAGCGCATCTCGGAGCAGTTCACCGCCATGTTCCGGCGCAAGGCCTTCCTGCACTGGTACACGGGCGAGGGCATGGACGAGATGGAGTTCACCGAGGCCGAGAGCAACATGAACGACCTGGTGTCCGAGTACCAGCAGTACCAGGACGCCACGGCCGAGGAGGGCGAGTTCGAGGAGGAGGCGGAGGAGGAAGTGGCCTAGGACCCCCGCACTCTCTTCTCGTCTGCCCACACCCCCAACGAGGCCTCTGACCGTTCACCTTTGCCCCCTGCAACCCCAAGGACCCCGTGAGCTCCCTACCCAGCCTGATCCTAGGACCCCACCAGCATCTCTTTGCCCTGACCCTAACAATACCTTTGGAGTCCACGTCACTTCTGGCCACTTCATCTCTGACCCTAGCCCAGCTTTGACCCTTGAACCCCACCTTATCTCCAAATCCCCTGGGAGATCTTCCAGCTTGACACACCTGTAAGCCCTGCTTCACCTTCTCCAGCCCTTGGGACCCTCCTTGACCTTGACTCCCTCACCCTTGACACAGGCAGCCCCCATGGCACCTGAAGAACCTATAAGCCCTGGTTTACTTTTGACCCCTCCTTCAGAGCCTCCCCTCACCTCTGATCTTGCCTCACCTTTGACCTCAGGGCCCCTGCACCCCTCTCACCCTGCCTCCTCTCTGGTTCCCCTAAGCTCCCATTTCCTCCCTGACTTCTCTCCCTGGGCGCCTCCTTACCTCGGCTTCCCGGGAGCACTGTCAGGGAGCACCCCCATCACCCCTCCCCCGCCTGACTCTGGATGAATAAATAAATCCTCACCTGGCCTGTGTCTGAAGAGTCCACTTCATCACCTTGCGCGGCCAGCGAGGGCTTCTCCTAGGGGTGGAGATGGGCGCCAAGGGCTCCGCTTTCTCCAGGGTGGGAGCAGAGATCTGGGAGTCAGACAGACCAGGTCAAGCCACCAAGCAGCCCTCTGGGGTGCAGTAAGCCACCACCCTCTGACTCCCCCACCTGTCCGTCATCTGTGACCAGGCCTGTTTGTATGAGCCGTGACTTTCTGACTGTGGCAGGGGGAGCTGTCTGCGGCTCTGCCTGTGTCCCGCCCTCTGTCCCCCTGCCTGGCTCCTGCGCATCCTTGCCCTGGGCCAGCTCCCTCTGGTGGTGCTGCGTGCAGGGTTGGCTGGTGAGGATGGACCCAGGAAAAGATCAAGAGTAGAAGGAAGGGGAAGCACCCTAGGCAGACTGAATCCTCGCCTTCCCTGCTGTAAGGAAGGCAAGGCGAAGGCCTGCGTGTGACAGTGGGGACAGGACGTAGCCCAGCCTCCAGGATGAGACTGAAGGACCGGTCTATGAGCCTGCGCCTATTGCCACCATCCCGGAGAAGGCTAAGCAGCAAGGACGCCTAGGTTTCTCACAGCGGGTGGGGGCTGGGGCCTCCGTCCGGGAGGACGTCACCCGTTAAACTTCCTCTGTCAGCCACACAGGAAGCTGAGCCGGCTCGGGGCCCAGCCCCAAGCAAGCACAGGCCCCCAGGACCCCTGGGGAAAGGGCCCAGCCGGGCTAGCCCTGCAGGGACCATGGGATCCAGAGCCGAGTAAGAGCTGCCCCCTCACTCACCCTGTGGCCCAAGATTCCCAGGCCTGGGCTGGGGCAAGAGGGAGCTAGGGCGGGGGCAGACCGGGTGGTACAGTGACCCATAGGCGCAGGCGGCAGGCATCAGGCAGGACCTCCGCTGGCCTCCCCGTGCCTTCCCCTCTGGGACCCACTTAGGCCACACCGGCTCCTCCTCCTCTCTCTCTCTCTCTCTCTCTCCCTCTCTCTCCCTCTCTCTCTCTCTGCGGTTGTTTCACCCTGGAATCGCACACGCTGCTCTGGGCTGCGCCTCTGGGTATGTGTGAGTGGTAGCTTCTGGAAGTCAGCAGAGTGGGTGGTGAGAGGAGGGGAGAAGCCGTGTGTCCACACAAGGGTGCCTGTGCGAGTCGTGTCCCTGTGGGGGTGAAGCGCTGGGGACAGGACAGTGTCTGCAGGGAGTCTCCACCGGATCTCACCATCTCTCTCCTGGAGCTCAACTCCCCCATGAGTATGAGTGGGGACAGGGAAGGTGGGGTGCTCGTAGGGCTTACAGTAAGTACCAGGGCGCTCTGCTGTCTGATCTCCGGTGAGGAAGAGGGGGTCAGCCCCGGGGGCGCCATGAAATCTCACACAGGGCACATGGGCAAACCACGAAGATGCCCACTCACCCAAAGCACTCGCAGCCAGGCAAGGAAAGACAGGCACCTCATCCTCACTCTCGCTCTGCCGCACAGAACGCTGGTGTAAGCAGGCCTCAGCCACGCAGTCCCACACAGCCACACACACTGCTGTGCTCTGGCTCTGCCGCACACTCACGGAGAGCCCCCTCAGAGCTACAGACCCCCCCCCCACATCACACCAGCACACTGGTCACACACACAGATCCACTAAGCCCTCTTCCATCCCACAGAGGGGGTCCCCCCGCTGTGTTTGACTGGTTCTTCGAAGCAGCCTGCCCGGCCTCCCTGCAGGAGGGTAAGTTGGAGTCCTGGGGGTGGGAATGGAGGCAGGGGGCTTGGTGCCCTGGACTTAGAGGTCCACTCTCCCCTACAGATCCCCCCATTCTGCGGCAGTTTCCCCCGGACTTCAGGGACCAGGTACTCGGGCGGGCCTCTTGCTCCCTCAGGACCAGGGCCAGTCCCATAGGGGGCTGGGGCTGTGCTTTGGTCCTGGAACCCGGGGGTCCCCAACCTCATTGTCAGTTTGCTTCTGTCCTCCTCCAGGAAGCTATGCAGATGGTGCCCAAGTTTTGCTTCCCTTTTGATGTAGAAAGGTATGGAAAGGAGCAGGGACCAAGGGACCCAGGCTCTCAAGGACCCTAAGGGGAAAACACAGCAGCTCAGCCATCTGGAGACCCATACACACAGGGACCTGGAGACCCAGGGACCCTGATAATCAGAAACCCCGACAACTGTATGCATAGGGACCCAGGGACCCAGGAACTCATTGTCTCAGGTACCAAGTGATCCACAAAACCAAGGACCTGAACACCCAAGGCCCACCCCGGTGGACACAGTACTAGGAGCACTGTTGGAGGGGGTGGGGTATTTGGAAACTGGGTTGTCAGGACTCTTCAAGAGCCTTGGCCACCTACAGGGAGCCCCCCAGCCCTGCAGTCCAGCATTTCACATTCGCCCTCACGGACCTGGCGGGCAACCGAAGATTCGGTTTCTGTCGCCTGCGAGCTGGTGCTCAGAGTTGCCTGTGCATCCTCAGGTACGGAAATGAGAGTCTGGGGCAGGGTGAGACACACCAAGCCTCAGGGCACTTCATGAAGCCTCTCCTCTCTCTGCAGTCATCTGCCATGGTTTGAGGTATTCTACAAGCTACTGAACACAGTGGGGGACTTCCTAGCTCAGGACCAAGTGAGACTAACCCTCCTCACCACCGGCACCTGTCACTCATGCCAGAGTCCCAGTCTCCGGCCCCACCTTGTCTCCCATCCTTCTCTGAACTCCCAGACCAGTCTTGAGTCCCTTGGCACCTCCCAGGCCACCTTGCCTGAGCCAAAGCCCTCAGAGTCCCAAACCCTCCTTCTGGTTCAGACATGTCCCCATATCCACCCAGGTCTCCGAGGCTGAAGAACTTCTTCTAAACTTGCTGCAGCAACCCCCTCCTGGGCCCCAGGTCTCAGGAGGGCTGGAGTTGGTGAGTAGGTCCCAACTCCTGGGTGTTGGACGCTAGATGGATGAGGAGGATGTACCCCAGCCCTGAGGAACACACAGCTATACCTGTCCCCCAGGGCAGCGGAGTGACCATCTCCAGTGTGCACGGAATACTCCCTCCCGCCCCCGGGAACAGCAGACTGGTGAGGGGGGATCGGGACCCCTGGAAGGTTGGGCACCCAAGTGAGGTCAACTCACAGACTGATTGATTACCCCCACCAATGCCCCCACCAGCTTTCCTGCTTTGTGGCTCCCGACTCTGGCTCCCTGCCCTCCATTCCTGAGAATGTAAGTAGGGACGCGGGAGCCAACTAGGGCGGGCACAGGTCCGTCACCCAGAGTGGGATGCCAGATCTTGGCGTCTGGTCACGCTCAGCGTGTGACCCTCTGTTCCTCAGAGAAACCTAACGGAGCTGGTGGTGGCGGTGAAGGATGAGAACATCGTGGGCCTGTTCGCTGCGCTCTTAGCCGAGCGAAGAGTCCTGCTCACAGCCAGCAAACTCAGCACGGTGAGGCGGGGGACAGAAGGCCTGGGGGAGGAGACAATGGGAGGGACTGACAGTGGGCGCTCCAGCCCAGTGAGACCCGAGGACACAGTCCTGTCGCACTCCTACAGGTGGAATGGTGGTGGGGCGGGTAGCTCCTCCTCTTTGGGAACGCAAAGTCCAGGTGCCACCCTATAGATCAGAGCAACCTTGGCTCCGCCCTCTGGGGGGGGGATAAGATCAGTGAGCACTAAATTCTAGCTCCGCCCCTAGGGGAATAGATGGGTGGGGTCCGAATACCGGTCCACCGCCCTGTAGCCGTGGCCAAAGGGATTGCCTTACGGTCCCTCCTCTTTAGGGGGTGGTGTCAGCGGAGGGTTGCCAAGGCTCCACCCCTAGGAACAGGACCAGGGCGGGCTGGGTCTTAGCTCTGCCCCTTAGAGGGAGGGATTAGAGGGAAGGCGAAGTCTTGGCTCCACCCACTGAGAAGCACAAGACAGTCCTCTGTAACACTGTAACCTCGAGGAATTGCTTCCGGGACCCCAGAGGATACCAAAATCCACAGATGCTTAAGTCTCTTATCTGAAATGGCACAGTATTTGCATAGAATCTGCACATGCCCTCCTATAGACTTTAAATTATCTCTAGGTGACTTAAACTACCTAATACAATGTAAATGCTATGTAAATAGTCGTTATGCTACATTGTTTGGGAATAACGACAAGAAAAAAAACCTTCAGCACAGATGCAATTTTTTTCGGAATCTCTTGGACCCAAGGTTGATTGAATTCGCGTTTGCAAACCCGCTGGTACCCACAGCGGACTGTAATTAGACAAATTCTTGGTCTCAACCTGATTCCTGAAGCAGGGCGAGTTTTCCCCCATTACCCCGAAGGGTCGGGGAGAAGACATAGGAGTCTGGGAAGGTCTGGAGCTACCCTCTCAGAGAGGGTCCTTGAAGTTAGGAGACTGACTCTAAAACCCCTCCTCCGACTCCAGCTGACGTCGTGCGTCCACGCGTCCTGCGCTCTCCTGTACCCCATGCGCTGGGAACATGTGCTGATCCCCACGCTGCCACCGCACCTACTGGATTACTGCTGGTGAGGAATGCGGGACTGGGGGTGAGGCAGGCCTAGGGAAGAGGCCCCGGAGCCTGGGGGGCGGGCGGTGCCTGCATGACCCTGGCCCTCGGTCCGCAGCGCGCCTATGCCCTACCTCATTGGAGTCCATGCAAGTCTTGCCGAGGTGAGAACGAACCACCCTAGAGGTGGCTGGGCGGGAGGGATCCCCTTCCCCACCAGGAGGGATCCTGAGACTCTGAGAGAGACCCTCCCTTGCAGAGAGTGCGCGACAAGGCCCTGGAGGACGTCGTGGTGATGAACGTAGACTCCAATACCTTGGAGACGCCCTTCGACGATGTGCAGGCGCTGCCCCCAGACGTGGTCAGGGTCACCCCCTCCCACCCTCTTTCTCCCAGAGCCCGAGGCCCCACATCTATTCACTCAGTGCCTACCTCTTGTCCTACAGGTGTCCTTGCTGAGGCTACGATTAAGGAAGGTCGCGCTGAGCCCCGGGGAAGGAGTGTCCCGTCTCTTCCTCAAAGCCCAGGCCCTGCTCTTCGGGGGCTACCGCGATGCGCTGATCTGCAGCCCGGTGAGCAGCAGGGACAGATGCCGAGGGAGAGGTGTCTCTGGCTGGCTCGTGCGCGCTGGCGCTCTCTCTTTCCCCGGCTCCCAGTCCCTCTCTGGGTTCCTGAAAGATTCACAGTGCTAGTAACATCTAGCATTCATGGAGGACTGACTTCGTGCCTCTGTTTGCGCCTCCGTAAAAGGGGATGCGAGGAGTACCCGCCCAAAAGGATTGTTTGCGTGGTATTCGCAAGTAGCCAGCACTCCATAAATACCGGGTCATGCTATTATTTAATGCTCACCCTGAGATGGGTACTATCAAAGCCCCATTTTAGAGATGAGAAAACCAAAGCTTGGAGAAGCCCCACGTGGAGTGGGTGAGGATGGAAGCCAGAACCCTGATCTGCTCACTTTGGGGCTCCCTCACCCTCACGCCCATTTTCCACAACTAGTCTATAAAAACTGAGGGGATTCCAGGGTCACTTACATCTGACTTTCTTGTCAGCTCTCAGTTTACAACGTGGCCTCTGTGCCCACCCCGACAGGTGCCCGAGTCCTCTCCCCAAGAGGACTGCCCTCCCCCGGCACTGTCTCTGTCCTGCCCTCCACAGTCTCCTCCCAGCAGGGGCCAGAGGTTACCTGGGGACACCTGAGTCAGGTCCCATATCTGCTCCGAAGCTCTCCCAAGGCTCCCAACTCTGTCTGAGTAAAAGACCAAGTCCATCCCATGGCCACCCCCCCCCCCCCCATTCCCTGCATGGGGTCAGGAACACAGCAGGAGTCCAATTAAAGTTTGCCACATGGCTTTATGGTAGAATGAAGGAGGTGGCTGCGGATCAGGAGAGCCACTGGAAGCTCAGGATGGGACTCCTTCTTCCAGGGCCAGCCTGTAACCTTCGATGAAGAAGCCTTCTTGGCCCAGAAGCCTGGGGCGCCCCTGCAGGCCTTCCACCAGCGGGCTGTGCACCTGCAGCTGTTCAAGCAGGTGCGCCAGAACCCTGCGGGTGAAGCCAGGAGGGCCTGCTGGGCTCCTAGGGGTGGGGCCCCGGGCGAGGTGACGGTGGCCTCTGAGCCCCCAAGGCACGGCTGGAGCAGACCTCTGAGGTTTTTCTGGAGTGCTGGGGCTGCTCCCAGGGATTCCCTCACTCCAGGGCCCCCCTGGTGGGGACAAGACCTACTCGGGAGGGATTAGGAGGGTCCAAATTTCTGGATCCCTAAGTGGGCATCCTTTTGGGTCCAGGGAGGTCATCTGCGACTTTAGAGGGCAGGTCCTGACTATGGACTCCCTTTTGGGTGGAGGAGGAAGCAGATAGACTTGTGGGTCCTAGAGATGTGGGAATGGGAAGCCGGAGGGACTCCAGGGTTCCTGGGAGAAGGTAGGTGAACTCTAAAACCCTCCCATGCTGAGCTTGGTTCTGGAATCCCTGAAGGTGGATTGAGTATTATAGGCTCTCAGGAGGGGATGGGCCGGGCTGGAAGGGCAGGGTTTGGTGTCTGGGTCTCAGTAAAGGAATCGGATCCTTGGGAACAGGTCGCGACTTGGGGGCAGGGCAGAGTTGGATCTGTTTCCTGAGGTGGGGTCCAGGAATCTGGACCACTGGAGGGGCTGGAAGGCTTCTTCAGGGGAAGGGGCGCTGGCAGACACAGCCCTTACATCTGAGCGTGTCTGCCCCTGTCCCCCACCGCAGTTCATTGAAGCCCGGCTGGACAAGCTCAACTCCGGGGAGGGCTTCTCCGATGCATTCGAGCAGGAGATCAGCTGCTGCGGGGCTTCCGCAGGTGAGTCCCCGCTGGCCCCCAGCTTCCTACCCCACCATACCCCACCTATGCCTGCCTTGGATGACACCTGCTCTCCTCCCCCAGGTACCCTCCGCTCCTATCAGGTCTGGGCCGACCACCTAAAGGTAGTAACACCAAACACTTGTTATCAATTGGATTAATTTAATCCCACAATAGTCCCCAATAGGGTCGTGATTATGCTCATTTACGGAGGTGGGGGAATTGGCCAGCAACACAGCCCAGGGTGGGGAGTGGGGCCTAGGGCCCAGCCCTAGAGTAGTGGCCCCAAGATCCCAAGTCTCTCCTTTGGTGACCTTCTTCCTTAGAAAGGCGGAGGTGCTCTCCTGCATTCGGTCAAGGCCAAAACCCAACCAGCTGTCAGGATCATGTACCGCTCGGTGAGCTGGGCAGGCCAGCAGTGCAGGGTGGCAAGGGGGAGGGGATGGGTTTCGAGGCTCCATGGGCAACGGGTCACTGAGCCCTGACAGACGTGGTCCTGCGAAGGCCTTCATCAGAACTGAAGCGGCGGCCAAGCTGGGCACGGTTCTCCCGCTCACTTCCCCCCAGCAGGCTCGGCTCTGTCAGAAGCACTTTTTGCTCATTAAAAACGGACAGCCAGGATTCACTGGAGATGCTTGACCTCGGCTGATACATCCCAGCTTCTGCCCTTGTTTCTTTTTCTCTCCAAAGCCGGAAAGTTTCCTGAGGCTTACAATGGTCCGAGTTTATTCTTTGTTCAGTGGAGATGGTGACACATTTTTACAAGGCTGTGTGGCCACTCCCTGTTTTATGTGGGGCTAGGCCTCCAGAAATGCTCCTTTGGTATTAGTCAAGGAGGCAAAAGTTTATGTTGACTTCATAGGTGGTGCTTGGGGAGTAGTGAACATATTTGGAAGACACGGAGACAGATCCCATGCAAGGCACAGCTGTCCTGGGGGCCACGGGGTTGATCTCAGATGCCCAGTGTCCAGTCATCCATAGGTCTAATTCCCCTTGGCTTTTCCATAGGCCAAGAGTGGCTTGAAAGGAATGCAGAGCCTACTACTGTACAAGGTAAGGCCATCAATGATCAATGGCCAATGCCCCAGGGGGGAAGGGGTGGAGGCAGGTCCCCAGTTCCACATCCTCTTCCTAGGATGGGGACTCTGGCCTGCAGAGGGGAGGCTCCCTGAGGACCATAACCCTCACCAGCCGCTCGGATCGCCTACAGCAGCGCCTGCCCATCACCCAGCACTTCGGACAGGTAAGAATGTCCTCCCCACGTGCACACTTGGAATTATCACCAAATCCTTCGCCCACCGCCAGTCTCTGCCTGAACACCTCGCCTCACTCCTCATATACACCAAAATTTGGTGCCCACTTCAAACTCGCCCTCCTCCAGAGAGCCCCAGCCCCCTAACTCTGCAGCTCCACATGACTGTCCTCCCGACACCTGTCCTTTGCAGAGCAGACCCCTCCGCCCCAGCAGGAGACTTAAGCTGGAAGAGGGAGTCTCTGGGCCCCTGGGGGAGAGGTAAGACTCAAAGGGGACCAATGTTGGAAGTGGAAGACCAGGACGGATCAGGAGGCTCCCCAAGCTTTAGAGCAGACCAACCAGGGCTGGGGTCTCAGGCAACTTGGGTTGCCCTTTCTCCCCCAGGACACCTCCTCTGAGTCCTGAGGACTCCCAGGGCCCATGGGCAGAGGAAGTTCTGGACAGCAACTTTTTGGGATCTGGAGAAGAACTGGATCTGTTGAGTGAGATCCTAGACAGTCTGAGTGTACAAACTAAGAACATGGGCAGCCTAAGGCCAAGCCAGAGCTTAGACTGCTGTCACGGAGGGGACCTGGACAGCTGCTTCAGCCTGGTGAGGGGGCCTCCCTATCGCCCAGTCTTTTCCCAACTGCCCGTGCAAACTGCCAGCTCTTTCCCAGCTGAAAGTCAGCAGCCTGCCCTCTCTCACCCATGCCCCACCCAGCCTGACATACCAGGAAGAGCAAGATGGCAGCCAGAGGAGAAACTGCCCGAGCCCCAGCCCCTGTCCCTGCCTGCAGACCTGTCATCCCTTCAAATCACACAATCTTTGGAAATCACCTGCTCCTCAAAGAACCCCAATTCCCAGCTGCCCTCAGTCGCCAGTCAAGAAATCATCTCTGCACCCCAGTTCCACACCGCTTCTGCAGACACAAGCAGCCAAGGGGACCCAGGGTCCTCTCCTCTCACTGAGCCCTCAACCCTCCATCTTTCTCCTGTGCAAAAGGCAACGGGGCATCCTAGAGCCTGGGAGCACCCTCGCACCAGACTCCCCATGGCAAACACCCAGCCCAGCCCTCCGAAAAGTCCCCAACTTCTGGACCCCATGGAGCCCAACTTGGCCAGTGCCAGGACATCCCAGTCCCTTGAGGCTTCCCCAGTCCCCAGTTTTCCAGAGAACCCCAGAACCCAGCCTCCCAAGGTCCTGCTAGAGCATGCTCACCCCCAGTTCCCCGAGGAGCCAGGAGCCCCTGATGCCCCTACCTCACCCACCAGTGACCGGCAAGAGCCCCAGGCCAGGAGGCAGCCTCGAGTTGCTGATCTTAAGAAGTGTTTTGAAGGTTAAGGATCAGGGGTGTGGAGGAGACCCTGGACCCTCAATAAAGCCACAGGAGCCCAAAGCTGGTCTGTCCCGGTGCGTTTATCCAGGGCCTACCCTCTGCTCAAAACCCACCTGTTCCCTGCTCCAGGGGTGGCCTCTAACAGCTCCTAGGTGCGTCTAAAAGCCACTGTCCTCCAGGAGCCCTGGAACCTTACAGCTCGTCTCTACCTTCATCTCTCCATCTAGACTAATGTTCCCACCAACTCAAAAAAGCTTTATTACATCTCACTACCAATGTTACATAAATGTATAAAAAGTGAGCGGGCCCCACCCTTGCCTCAGGAGCCAAGTCTTTGAAGCACCTTCTTCCCTTCTATTCTCAAGCTCTGGGTGAGTGTGACTGCCTAGAGAGGGCACTGCCTTCCCCCAAGGTCACACAGCAAGGAAGGGAGACGAGGAAGGGAGGGAGGGACCTAGATGGGCAGGCAGCCCCGCACCTTCTCCTTGGAGTCCTGGGGGGCGCGGGCCTCCGCTGCGTGAGAGAACTGAAAGAAAGGATAGGGGGTTGGAGGGCCTGCCGCAGGGGGACAGTTCACAACAGCGAAACGGTGCAGCAAGCGGGAGGGTCCCCAGCCCCGGCACCCCCAGCTGCATGCAGAGTCAAGCAGAGGCAGCATGCTGCAGAGCCCACCAGGCCAGCGTCCCCTGGTCCCCCCGAGTCCTCCTGAGTCATCAGGGGCTGGTGTCTCAGTGGCGGCTGCTGTGTGCGCAGGGGTATTGGGCAGTCCTGGGCAGAGTGGGCAGCTGCAGCTGGCCACAGCCTTCAGATGAGTCGCTCCTCCGGAGGCAACTTGAGGTTGGGGGGCGGTGGCGCCCGGGCACCCACCTGCTCCTCGCTGCTGGGCCGGTAGGTGCCCTCTGTCTGTCGCTTCTCCCGAAGTTTCCGCACCAGTAGTGCCAGCCCCACAGCCAGGACCAAGGCAGCCAGGAGGGAGAAGACCACGATGATAGCAGTAATGGCCGCCTGAGACTACGGGCAATGGGACAGAGGACAGGTGTGACCCACCTGAATCTGAGGATCCCATTCATCCCCAATATGAGCGTGCACATATGTGTCCCAATAGGACCTGCCACTTTGGGTGATCTGCCCCCACCACGGGGTTCCTGAATCCTCATCTACTTTGGGGGCCCAAGGCTCCCCACCTGCCACATCTGGGACTCCTGCCCCCACCACACCTGCCAGCTCTGGGTCCCTTATGATTGGCATGGGGGCTCCTGCCAGGGCTCTTAGTGTCCTTATTCTGGGACCTTAGGTCTCCCCATTTGCCCCCTTGGTATTCTACACTCTCACATTTGGGGCTCTCCAGTGCCACCCTGACTTGCCACCAGGGACTAAGGAGGCAGTCCCTTCCACCTGCTATGTGAGGACCCCTACACAGTATCCCAGCTGCCCTCCTCCCACATAAACCCCAACTCACCAGACCCTCACTGGAGTCGGGGCCAGCGGGCGTGGTAGTGCCATTCTTGAGAGAAGGGTTCGGAGCTGTGGGGGCTGGGGGAGAGGGTAAATCGGTCCCCATCCATCCTTCCCATCTCAGCCCCTCTGCACCTTCCTGGGGCACCCCTCCCCACAAGTGCAACAGGCCCCAATTAAAACTGCTCTCCCAAGTCTCCCATTGGAACAGAGATTACAGTCGCCCGGAAGCCCCCCAACCCCCACCACCACCCAGACCTTGCAGTGTGAGCCTTTGGCCAACCCCAGCTCAGCAGAGCTCAGCAGAGCCCAGCAGGGAGTAATCAGCCATCAGTTGTTTGTGTTGAGTTGGGGGCTATTATAATAGATGCCGGCTGGAAGCCCGACCATCCCCCACCACCACCACTCTGGCCCTGAGCCCTTAAGGACCTGGGCGTCCTGCCTTGCCCTGGAGTACCTGACTCATGCCTGCCCCCCAGGCTTCTGAAACTGCAGGAGAAGGGCTGAGTGGCTGGCTGAGTCCACACCTAAGGCTCGCCAATGTCAACCCGGACCCTGGATCCAGGGCCCCCCCTCCTGGCTGAGTCCCTGCAAAACCCCATTCCACAGGCGTTCAGGTCCAAAGCTTCCTTCCCTTCACCTGCTCCGGTGGAGCCCCTTCCTCCGGCACCCCAGCGCACAAATTCCACCCCCTCGAGAATTCAGTGCTGCTAGACCAGCTCACACTGCATGAGGAAGGAGTCAGAAACTCTTCCGCCCGGGCCTGACCCGTAGACCCCTCCCCAAGGCAACCCATGCCCACTTCCCAGTTCTCGACCCTTTCTGTGCCCCAGTGCGCAGCACTTCGGAGCCCGCAAAGCAGACACCCGGGAATCCGGACCCCGCACCCCGGGTGGGTACCTACTTTGTCCGCAGGCTCGGCCCCAGAGGGCCGGCAGCAGCGGCAGGCCGAGCGCCAAGAGCAGCCCCAGGATTGGGGTCGCCATGGGCTGGGCGACGGGTTGGCGGCGCCGGGGCCGGGGCTTCTCGCGCTCGCCGCTTCTACAGCATCTTGGGCCGGGGGTACCTGAAACCCAGCACCTGGGGACCAGAGGAGAGAGGCGGGAGCGTGGGGTTGGGGGCTGGACCCAGGCGCAGGCCCAGGGGAGAGGCGACGAGCGCCAGGACACCCCGGATTCCGCCCCGCCCCCGCCGACAGAATTGAGAGATTAAAAATTAACTCCCGGGCCGCGTTCCTGGGCCGGGAAAGGGGAAGGGTGGGGGTGGGGAGCGGCCAGGCTGAGCGTCGGTCCTCCCTACCTGGCCCAGACGTCTTTGACCTCACACAGGTCCCGGTCCCGGTCCCTCACCCGAACCCTGGGTCAGTCCGTCGGTCGCTCGCTCCGACCCCACCAGCCCCGCCCGCTCACGTGACCCGGAAAGTTTAGTCACTCACCTGGGAGGGGACCGCACTTCCGGCCTGTGCACCTGAGCCTAGAAGAGAGGGCGGAGTCAAGAGGGGCGGGGCCGCGCCGCCGGCGCACCTGTAACGGGAACCCAGTTCCACAGTGGGGGGGGGGGGGTAGTGAAAGGGCCGAAGCGCGCAGGTGTGAGCACATTCCACCTGTGTTTAGGGCACATCTGTAGGATCATACAGGTGTGCAGACACTAGGGGCATACAGACAGCTGTGAATGAGGCACCCGTGCCTGGGTAGACTGATGGGGAGCTCCTAATGAAAAAACACCTGTGTAGTAAACACCTGGCTGGGAGCAAACCCGTGTAGAAGACACCTGCACGTGTAAGAATACTTACCAAGACATCTGCGTGGGATCACATCCATTCGGAGTGTAGTCAAATGAAAGCATACCTGTGTTGAAAACATCTGCATTGTAACTAACATCAGACTGAAGCGCCCCTGGGTGTCCTACGCCTGCGTGTCTCACCTACGAAAGGCACGCTACTTGTATGTAGGAATTCCTGTGTGGAAAGGTATGGAAATAACTATGAAAAGGTATGGAAAGACACACCTGCATGGGACCCAACTATATGGAAACATGCCCATACAGGTGAATACTTACCGGAACACACCTGTGGGGGAGCTGTACAGTGCATTAACAGAGGAACACCTGCTGTGAAGCATACCTGTGAGGTGACAGAAACTGCCCTGGATAAAGAACGCCTGTATAGAAGGGAAGGCCTGGAGACACCGCAGGCACACTCAACACTGAAGCACATCTGTGGGGAGAATCATCGGGACAGAAGTTTAGGTATACCGAGGCCCACCTGTCAGGGAAGCATTTGTGAGAAAACACACACTTGGGGCATCGCCATAGGAAAACACCTGTATCCCAAATGTTTTAGGGCACCTGCAAGGAACACCCATGAATGAAAACATCTACGAGCTTTCAGAGATTTGTTTGAGACGCACCTACTCAAGCACACCTTTCTGGACAGAGACAGAGTGAGAACCAAAGGAGCCCTCAAAGTTGTATCTTTGGATGAAGTGAGATGACAGTCACACGACCCCTCCAGAGGACTCCTGGGAGCGGAGGCACATGCCTCTCATCCTAGCCACTCGGGAGGCTGAGGAAGGAGGATCACAAGTTTTAGGCCGGCCTGTGCAATTTAGCAAAACCCTCAGCAACTTAGCGAGAGAGACCCGGTCTCAATCAATCAATCAATCCATCAATCAACGGGACTGGGATGTACCTCCGTGGTAAAGTGCCCTTGGTTCAATCCCCAGGATCAATAAATGAGTAGTAGTACTAGCAGTATTTGATACTCGGATTGAACCCAGCTGCACTTTACCACTGAAATGCATCCCAAGTCCTTTTGATTTGATTTGATTTTTTTTTTTTTTTTGACACAGTGTCTCTCTAGATAAGTTGCTGAGAGCCTCGCTAAGTTGCACAAGCTGACTTCGAACTTGCCCGTTCTCCTGCCTCAGACTCCAAGTCGCTGGGATGACAGGCGTCCACCACCGCGCCTGGGTTTTTTTAAATCCCTTCTGAGTATAGGAAGATGGTCAAGGGTCCCAGATCTGTTTAAATTCCTTTACCCTTTAGTGGGAATTAGGATTGGAAAGTATGACCGTGTTTCCTCATCCGTAAAGAAGGAAAGCTAGGGGCCTGACGAGGACGATGCGAGAAGTGAGTAAACGGTCTGGCATGTGCCATGCACTGAATCAAAGCTTGTGGTGGTGGTTGTTACATTATTATTTATTATTATTATTATATTATTATTTTCTGTCCAGTGGGCGCCACTCCCCCTGATGGTGAGTCGAGAAACTGCACCCGAAACTAGTGGGCGGGACGTTCGGCAGGTGCATCTAGAGCGATTGGCGAGGGCCCCATCTCCAGTGCTCCGCCACCTGACCCTTATCCCTAGCCGCGTCCGGGACACTGACGTCTGCCAGAGGGGTCAGGAGCGAGCAACCAGCCGGGTGTCTGGATCGCCCCTTTAAGACTGCCTGGAGGGCGGTGGGACTGAGGAGCTCGAGGCAACCTAGGGTCAGCTGGAGGCCCCGCCCAGGTGGGCGGGCGAGGAAGCACGAACCGGTGCAGCTCAGAGGCCTCTGGCCTATAGGAAAGGGACTGTGCAGCCGCGCCGCGTGTTGATCTTTCGTTTCCCTATTTGAGTGCGACCTAGAAAGAAGGCGCGCGGGCGGGCGGGCGGAATGAAGGAACGCGGAGCACTGCCTCTTGATCTTCTGTTTCTATAACTAAGTCGGGAATCTGACATGCGCGGACGGGCAGACGAAGAGCTTAGCCTGCTCAGGGTTCTTGCGTACGTCTGGGAAAAGCGAGTAATTTAGTTCTTGAAAAGGATTAGCAGGAGAGGGAGGTCCAGTGGAAAGAGATTATAAAACCCAAAACCTGACATCTCCCTCCCGCGCTCTCTTTAGGGAAGGAGAAAAGGGTAAACTGAGGTAAGCAAGTGGAACTCTAAAACCAGAACTGAGAACACTGAATTCCCTATCCTCTCTTCTCAAAATAAGTCCTGGGGCTCTGGGGCTGTGCAAAACCGGAGCATCCTAGACATCCCTCCCCACGCCCCCAGCTCCGCCCTCGGTACCACACACCCGCCCCATGCGGGTCGGAGGAGGAGACGCAAGTTCTGGCGCGGGCGGCGACGGCTAGCAGTTAGCACCTCTAGCAAGTGCCAGAGCCCCGCAGGCAGCGCAGAGGCTGCGGTGCCAGTGGCCGCGGGGCTAGTCCTGCGGGGTCCCGGGGGGGAGGGGGAGCCGCAAAGCCCCCGCTGAGGCCGCCGCGGCCGGGCCTCCCCTCCCCCCCGGGCAGGCGCCATGCGGGGGGGCGCAGGTGACGCGGAGCGGCAGCAGCGCTGGGGTCGTCTGTTCGAGGAGCTGGACAGTAACAAGGATGGCCGCGTGGACGTACACGAGTTGCGCCAGGGACTGGCCAGGCTGGGCGGGGGCGATCCAGACCGTGGCGCCCAACAGGTACTCTCGCCGGGACCCCTCATGGCGCACTGCGCTGTGGCCCCCGCCCGCCCAGTAACCCGAGACCCTGAATGGGGCGGCCGGAGCCGCCTGGGACTACCTGTAGCTGGACTCCAGGACCTGTCTCGGTTCCCTTCCCCCTGCCCACCCGTGCTTGGCCTAACGGGATCGCAAGACAGGGCCGCCAAGGCCCCAGGCCTGCAATTTGGCTGCCAGCACCTGGTACCCTCGGGGATGGGGGATGTCCGCCAGGGAATAGAGCTGGGAGCTTTTCTGCCCACCGTCTGTGACACACCCTCCTCTGGCCTTCGCACAGCCCAAGACATGCCCTGCTCCTACATCCAGAGGACACGCCCTCCCACCCTCGGGGCACCCACTGCCCTCCTAGCCAGCTGCCCCCGTCTCTCTGTTTACATTCCCAGCCTGCCCTTTCCTAGGCCTGGCTCATTGCCCCAGCTAGGGACTCCAGCCTGTCCGAGGCCACCCTCAGCTGTTATGTACCTTTGGAGGCAGAAACTTGCCTTCTCTCCCCTGCCTTGCAGGTGTCCCTCATACCTGTAGCTCCCAGGTGTCCCTGAAGCAGCTCCACAGCATCCTTGCCACCTTCAGTCCAAACTCCCACTTTCCAGATGGGTAATATGGAGACCCTGTGGTGGCTTGGCTGGGATCTGTCGTGCCCCACATTGCCCAGGGCTGTTTCTAAAGGGAACCCCTGAAACTGCCCTGTGAACAGGTTTTGTTTTGTTTTGTTTTGTTTCATAAGAGACAGCTGGGAGGACAGGCTTTGGAGGAACCCAAGGTTACCACTTCCCAGCTCTGTGACCTTGAACCAGTTTCTTGACTTTGCAGAGCCTCAGTTTGCTTGCCAGGAAAACTGGACAATGCCATGCACCTCGCATACCTATTGTGGTCTTGGGCGTCTTGCTGGGAAGTGAGCTGATGTGGGAGGGGTGATGTTCCCTGTTCCCTTCCTCCAGGTGCTGGGGGCTCAGGGTTCCTGTGGAATGATGCTCACTGTGCCTCCTCCAGGTGGGGGAGCAGCCTCCTGGAGCCCCTATGTCCTCCTCCCTTCTGCCAGGGACTCTCCCCTGAGGGTGACACTGATCCAGACAGCGGGCTCAACCTGGAGGAATTCACCCGTTACCTGCAGGAGCGGGAACAGCGCCTGCTACTTATGTTCCACAGCCTTGACCGGAACCAGGACGGTAAAGCCAGTCTGCAGGCAGGGGGATGGGGCCTATGGGGTTAGAACTGGCAGCGCTGGAGGAGGGGGCAGGGCTGCCTCTCCCTGATGACTCACCGGCTATTTTGGGAATTCTTCTCACCCTCAACTAGGTGGTTCGAGTCCCAGACAGCCCATTCCACTTCTTTTCCATTCCTGAGTGGGGACCCTGGTTTTTCCCCTTAGGTATTTCTCAGGGACAAAGATCCCCCATATTGCTTCTAGGTTTCCTATGGGGCAGATACCCCCCAAGCATCATCTGTGGGTTCTAAGTATTGTCTTTTAATCCCTGTGACATAGGGACCCCTGCGGTTGCCACTGGATTCATTCACTCAGAGCAGAGGGCTCCCCAGTACTGCCTAAATCTTCCACCACGCAGTCTCTGCAACCTTGGGTGCACGCCTCACCCTGGGTTTCTGGACCCCCTAGTCTCGCTAGACCATGCCCCATTCCAAGCTGCCCTGATCCTTGGTCCTGGGGTACCCCAGGATTGCCACGCTCGCTCTTCCCAACCTCTGAGCCCTCTGCAGGTCACATCGATGTCTCTGAGATTCAGCAGAGTTTCCGAGCTCTGGGCATTTCCATCTCACTGGAGCAGGCGGAAAAAATTCTACACAGGTAAGTCACTGGAGTTTCAGAATCCTGGGCCCCAGAAATCCCAGAAACTCAGGCCCCTCGGGCCCCTCAGTCACTTCCATATTCCGGGCCCCAGACCCAGTTCCAGAGCGGGTAGAGTTGAGTTGGGTTTGAAGTCAGACAGATCTTGGGCCAGTTGCTTGACTCTGAGCCTCAGGCTCCTCCTCTGCAAGATAAGGGTAATAATTCAAGTCCCCAGGAGGCTCGCTTGGCATGAAGAAGCAACACAGGGCAACCCAGGGAGTGTGATTAGAACAGTCCAAGAAGTTCAGGGAGCTCTCAGTGTGCCCCAAACCTGCAAGACCTGGCAGCACCTCGCCCCAGTGTCAGGCACTGAGATTGTCCCCACCCCAACCCCAGCATGGACCGTGACGGCACGATGACCATTGACTGGCAGGAATGGCGTGACCACTTCCTTTTGCATTCCCTGGAAAATGTGGAAGATGTGCTGTATTTCTGGAAGCATTCCACGGTGAGATGGGGGCTGCATTCGCAGCCTGGGAGCTGTGTCCTCTTCCCTGGTGGGCTTGCTGCAGGCTCCTTGGGGCTTAGAAGGGCTGGGCTGGGACTCCCAAGATGGAGAAGGAACTGGGAGCAGCTGGGGGCAAAGCTGGTTCCTCTCTTCCTTCATTTGGGGTCCAGGAGCCTGGGGCATCTCTGCTGTCTAATTGGAAACATTCAGACTCACTCAGGGCTCCAGTCAGAGGCCTCCAGGAGTAGCTGGAGGGGTTTGAGGATACAAGGAAGAAAGAACTCACCAGATGGGGTTCCACATCGCTCCCTTTCTGCTGGATTCTCTCTGCCTGCATAATGGATTCTGCTACTGAACATAAAAATTAGAACGCCATTGGCTTTGGAGGGTCCAATGGGATCCACTGGAAGTAGGGAGGGGATCCATCCATGGGATCTGATGAGATCCAGAGACTTCCACCCCAGAAGATCCATAGGAGCCTTGACAGGGAGTTCTATCAGTGGAATCTAAAGGGAGAATGACTTCTGGGGGGCACTTCCTATGGAGAAGATCTCTGAGAGATCTTATGAGGTCCCTGGAAGGATCTGCTGGGGTCTTTACATGGGAAATTCCTGGTTGGATCTTGTGTAGTACTGAAAGGATCTTCTGGAATCTTTATATGGGAGGCCCTTTAAGGGGATCCTTTAGTGGGATCTGATAACTCTGGAGAGATTATGTGGCAGTTGCTTGAGTGGGATCCTTTAATGGAATTGGAGGAACTTTCTGTGGAATTTTGTGGGTCCTTTGGTGAGATTTTGTAGATCCTTTGGTGGAATTTGATGGCTCCTTAGTGAGATTTAGTGGATCCTTTGTGAGGTTTGGTGGATCCTTCAGTTAGATTTGCGGAGATCTCCAAGAGGGATCTCAGGCTGCTCACAGGGAGGCCACTGGGTTGGGTGTTTTGGTGGCACCCGGTGGAATCCAGGAAGGCTCTTCTGTGCTTTCCAAGCGAGATCCATTGACGGGCTCTCTGG
This sequence comes from Sciurus carolinensis, assembly GCF_902686445.1. NCBI lineage: Eukaryota > Metazoa > Chordata > Mammalia > Rodentia > Sciuridae > Sciurus > Sciurus carolinensis. Next base: position 3,773,555 of record NC_062229.1, on the reverse strand, counting down.
GGCGTTCCGGGAGTCATAGAGGAGACTCCACAATCTAGGGCTGAATTGCTTCTTCCCACCTCCACCATGATGTGACATCATGACATGACATCACACCAATGTCCTCAGGTTCTGGACATTGGTGAATGCCTGACGGTACCAGATGAGTTCTCAAAGCAGGAGAAGCTGACGGGCATGTGGTGGAAGCAGCTGGTGGCTGGTGCAGTGGCAGGCGCTGTCTCACGGACAGGCACAGCTCCTTTGGACCGCCTCAAGGTCTTCATGCAGGTGAGGGGCCCTGGAGGGAGCTGCCCCCTCCCCCAGGCCTGGGACCTCGGAGGGAATCGCAGAGCTGCCTTTCCTCCCCACTCAGGTCCACGCCTCAAAGACCAACAGACTCAACGTCCTTGGGGGGCTGCGAAGCATGATCCAGGAAGGGGGTGTCCTCTCCCTGTGGCGTGGCAATGGCATCAACGTGCTCAAGATCGCCCCTGAGTCAGCTGTCAAGTTCATGGCCTACGAGCAGGTGAGGGCAGGCTAGGCAGAGTGCTTGGCATGGGGAAGCCTGGGGTACATTCGGGGACCTGTGTGTGGGCTCATGGATGGGGGATGGTCGGGGTCCCCCAAAGTGGGTGTTTGCTCCCTGCACAATGCCCATCGCAGTGCTGTGGAAGCCAGGGAACAGCAGAGCCCCCGAAAGGCTCCACCTAAGGGTCCACCCACCGTGTCTCCCACCCTCAGATCAAGCACGCCATCCGAGGACAGCAGGAGACTCTGCAGGTGCAGGAGCGCTTTGTGGCTGGCTCCCTGGCCGGTGCCACAGCCCAAACCATCATCTACCCCATGGAGGTGAGGGGGAGAGGCTCTGGAAGGAGCTGTCCTGGCGAATCCACTCCTCCTTCCACACCATGCATGGGGATTGTAACTTCTCCCAGGTCAGGACCTTGACCCCTGTGGTGGCTGCCACACCATTTCAGGCCTGGCTTACCCACGTGTTGCCGTCTGAGCCATAACTTCTGGGGACCATGGTGCTGGTTGGACTGAACAATAGTCAGGCAGCCAGCCATTTATGGATATGCCCTGTCTGAGGATAGAATGCTTGTTCCCAGGGAGTATCATTTCTAGGCATCACTACTTTCAGATAAATCATTTCAGGTTTCAGGTTGTATAGTATACCATTAAGATTTTGAAAGTGACAGGAAATTCAGACAACATGAGTAAAATCTCGAGATGATAAGTCAGGCCTGGAAGGGTGGCTTCAGATTGTTAGAGAACCAGGTCCTTCTGTCTACCTTATTATTCCACCAACATGGCAAGTAGCACACACCTCATGGACCAACATGGCTGCTTGTGCTCCACTCATATATTCCACATTCCAGCTAAGAAGGAATAAGCCACAAAGGACGGAACAACCCCCTCACCTTTGAGGATACCTTCTGAAAGTCATGCATAGCTCTTTTTTCTTCTTATTTCATGGTGCAGGACCTGGTAATGTGGCTACTAAGAAGCCAGGAAGTGTAGTTTTTCTCGCTAGTGGTTATGTGCTTGCCAAAAGTTGTTCTTCTATTATTAAGGAAGAAGGGAACAAGACATTGGGGGACAATCAGTGATGGCTGCCACAGGTCACTCTAGGAGTACCAGCTCTAGATGTCTTCATTCCCGCATGTGTGGTTTGGGCAGGGGGTGGGGACCAGCTTTCCCAGGGATAACTGAATTTTCACAGGTGCTGAAGACGCGACTGACCCTGCGCCGGACTGGTCAGTACAAGGGGCTGCTGGACTGTGCGCTGCGGATCCTGGAGCGAGAAGGGCCCCGCGCCTTCTACCGAGGCTACCTGCCCAACGTGCTGGGCATCATCCCTTATGCGGGCATCGATCTGGCCGTCTATGAGGTCTGTGGCAGCCCCCCCGCTTCCTCCCCTGTGATCTGCCCACAGGCCCCCCTCTTCCCTTGGGGAACCCCTCCATGCACTGCACTCCCCATCCAGCCAGGCATCGCTGCAAGAAAGTCTGACTTATAGTTCAGCCCTCTGTGGTCCCCTGGGAGTTGGGGACCACTCTAGTTGACAAGCATCATGAGAGCAGGCAAAGGTGAGGCTCAAAGGTGTGCATGGACCAGAGCCAGGCTCCCTCCGGGCTGGTGAATTCTTCAGGGCCCGCCCGCTTCGGCATCGACCGCCACTACAGAAACTGAGCCCAGCACCCGGTGGGAGTGGGGAGGTGTGCTGTTTCTCCATGAGTCTCGTCTGTTGCTCAGCCTCCTCCTGGTGGGGTCATCAGGTCCTCCCAATTAGGGCGGATGCAGATGCCCCCATGAGTCCTCCCCGAATCTCTCTTGGGTGTTTGTTTGTTTAGTACAGGGGATTGCACTCAGGGGCACTTAACCACTGAGCCACATTTCCAGCCCTTTTATATTTTGTTTAGAGACAGGGTCTTGTAAGTTGCATAGGGCCTCACTAAGTTGCCGAGGCTGGCCTTGAACTCGAGATTCTCCTGCCTCAGCTCCCATCGCTGGGATGATAGGTGTGGCCACCGCGCTTGGACTCCCCAGACCTTTCTATCCAGGACAGGCCAGCTTCCCGCGTGAGAGCCGTGCAGTTACCAAGGGTCCTGCACTCAGAGGTGCCCACACCTGAGTGGTTCTCTGCTTAGGTCATCTTGAAATTCTTAGTAATTTTTTTAACATAGGACCCTGTGTTTTGCAATGGATCCCACAAATTGTGCAGTCCGAGTCTGTCCCTGCTGTCTGTGCCCACCCTCCCGGTTCCCAGCATCAGGGCAGTGGGAGGAGACAGGCCCTGTTCCCCCACTGTGTTCGGACCTCCACTTCTTCCTCTGGCCCTTCACTCGTCCACTGAGCCTGTCCAGCGAGCACCCGCTGTGTGCCTGGTCCCGGTGCTCACTGCCACAGGACATGGAACGAGACCTGTGTAACCCCTGCCCTCCTGGGACGCGCACCCCGTCACCCAGTAAATAAGAGAGTCTCAGCTCCCAAGAGGCTCCCAGAAGATGCAAGACAGGATTTGTCCTCAGACGCAGTGGCGGGCTGGTGGCACTGGAGCCCAGCAGGCAGTGCGCCCTCAGCAGGGAGAGGGAGGAGCGCAGCAGGGGCCGCAGGGAGGCAGAGCAGGGATGCACTTGGCCGCCTGGAGGGCCCAAGTCTTGAGTGGCCCAGGGAGCTGCTCAGCACAGGTGAGCTCAGAAGGTCAGCAGGGACTCTGTGGAGGATTTGGGTTTGTCCTAAGTACAGTGGAAAACTTGAGGGTTGGGAGGAGAAATAGGATGTGACCCTATTTAATACGTTTTTCTTCCAAAAAAAGAAGTTCAAGTGGCTAAGAAGCTTAAGAAGCCCTGTGTCCTCTTGGAGTTTCAAAATCTGTTAGTCCCTTTACAGCTCTGACAAGTCCTGCAGTGAAGTGATGTAACAACTATTTTAGAACCTCTTCAACAGAGCCACTCACCTCCCACCCTGCCCCCACCCCTGTGCGCTGGCGATGGAACCCAGGGTTCCATCTCTACCACTGAGCTGCCCCCCAGCCCCAGAACAGCTCTTTGTAACTCATTTAACATCTATTTGACAAATGCTGCTTCAGACCCTAAAGACCACCATTAAAATTGCAAAGGCAAACCTAGAGGGTGGCCAGTGCCTGTAGTCCTAGCTACTCGGGAGGCTGAGGTAGGAGGATTACTTCAGCCCAGGAGTTAGAGGCCACCCTAGGCAATACAGATAGACTGTAAGACCCCACCTCAATACAAAACACGTAAAATAGCTACCTACTATTTTTTATTTTATTTATTTCTTTGCAAAGAAAGACAGTAAACGCTTGCCTGTATTCTCTAGGCTACACCTAGGCCAGACATTACTAATCTATCCCAGCACTGAGTCCCTCTCAGAACATTTCCAGTTCCAGGCAGACACTTACCAATGAATTAAAACTCACCTAGGAAATGAAACCTACAAGCCACCCCAGTGACAAGGCACAAAAGGTCTTATCCTTACAAAGTCCTTGGCAGGGAAGTGGGGGAGTGGCTGACTAGCAGGCACCAGGCCCTGGTTTTAATCCCCAGCACCCCTCCCCCGCCACAAAAAAAAAAAAGACAAGAAGGCTTTGGCAGAAGGCTTCAGAAGGGATTAACCACCCTAAAGACTAAGCACATGGTTCTGGAGTCACTGGCTCTGAATGTTTAGTCTCACCTTGATTTTGTAGCTTCAGGCAAGTAACTTCCCCTGACCCTTCATTTCTACAGAATAGACAGTAGGAGAAATTCTCTGCCCTGGAGATATGCTGCGGAGACTGGCCCCAGGGCAAGTGGCGTATTTGGAGGAGGTTAATGGGGAAAGGCACCAACACGGGGTGTGTGTATCTGTTTCCCAGGGCTGCTGCAACAAAGTATCAGCAACCGTTGGGTTAGAACAATGGAAAGGCGTCTCCCAGTCCTGGAGGTCAGAAGCCCAAATTCGAGTGTCCAGAGCCATCCTCCCCTGGGGCTGGCGGAGCCTCCCTCCCGCCTCCTCCCAGCGGCTGCCCCTCACCATCCTTGCCATCACTGGCCTTCCTTTTGTTTTTGTCTTTTGACACCAGTCCCAAGGTCGCACTGTGTTGCCTAGGCTGCCCCTTAAACTCCTGGGCTCAAGCGACGCCCCACCTCAGCCTCCCAGGCGCCCGGCAGCACTCCTTGACTGGAGACGACGCTAGCCTCTGTCTCCGGTCGCCAGGCTTTCTCAACCTCGTGTGTCTCTGCAGCTCTTCTTTTATTTCTGCACAAAGAGCTCATCCTACTCATCTTTGCCAGTGACATCTGCAAAGACCCTGTTTGCAAAGATCAGGTCTAAGATGCCGGAGGCTAAGCTGTCAGCAGAGCCAGGTGTGATGGCACAGACCTGTCATCCCAGCTACCTGGGAGGCCTGAGGCAGGCGGATTGCTCTGCTAGACCAGCAAATTCGCAACAAAATGACAGGGCTGGGCTGCAGCTCAGTGGTTGGTGCTTGCATAGCGTGTGCAAGGCCCTGGATCCCTCCCCCATACTGCAGGGGGAAAAAGAGCCACATACGTTTAGGGGGTTCACGGTTCACAATGGTGTGTTATCAAGCAAGCTGCCACTCTTGGCAAGCACAGCTCAACCCCCCTGGGGTCCTCTGGCAGAGAACACACCCCACAGGGGCCGAGGAGCTGGAGTACCGATCGGCCCAGCCAGAGCTTTGATGGCTGCTTCCGGGGTTGCGGATTCCCCAGCTCTGGCCTCCTGTTGGCTGGTGCTCAGAGCGTCCTGGTCTGGGTGCAGAGAAGGTCCTCAGGCAGCCCATGGGTGCTGGCAGGCAGCCATCAGGAGGTCTAATCCAAGGCAGAGGAGGAGGGAGGGACACCCACAGCGGTGGCCACAGACACCCACGTTGGAGGGCGCGTTCCTTTCATATTCATTTCCTGTGGCTAAAACTGCCACAAACCTAGTGGCTTAAAACAATACAAATGTATTAGCTTACAATTAGGAAAGTCAGAAGTTCAAAATGGGAGTCCTGCTGGGCTTTATAAAATTGAGGCCCCGGACTTTTCAGAGGTTCTGGAGAAAACTTTCTTTACCTTTTGCAGCTTTTAGAGGCGCCCGCACCCCACACAGCTCATGTGGCCCCTTCCTCCACATTCTGAGAAAGTGTAGAATCTTCTAATCAATCAATCAACCTCTGCCTCTGTCTTCATTATTTTTTTTTAAACTGGGGGTGGAACCCAGGACCTTGTGCCTGCTAGGCGAGTGCTCCACCACTGAACTCTGCACCCCCACCTTTTAAATTTTTATTTTGAGACAAGGTCTAAGTTGCCCAGGCTGGTCTCACACTTGGGATCGTCCTGCCCCAGCCCCTCCAGTACATAGGACCACGGGCGTGCGGCCCATCCGGCTTCGCATCTGCTTTTTTGACTCTGGCTTTCGTTTGTTGCTTGTTGCTGGGTGCTGGGAACCGCGCCCAGAGCCTCTCACGTGGGCTTCACCACTGAGCTACACCCCACCCCACCTTCTCTTGACTCTCTTTTTTGGTAGTTTAGACAGTGTGCCTTTGTTTATTTTTATGCGGCGCTAAGGATCAAACCCAATACCTCACATGTGCTAGGCAAGCGCTCTGCCACCAGCTATAGCCCAACCCCTTCTGATAAGGATCCTGTGATGATAGTGAACCCACCCAGGACATCCAGGATAATTTCTCATCTCAAAATCCTTGACCTCAACCTAGCAAAGTCCTTTGTGCCACAGAAAGTAACCGCTGCACAGGTTCCAAGGGACCCGTGCAGGCAGAGCACAGGGGACTCTCATTCCACCTGCCACCCACAGTGGGGGTTAAGTGAAGGCGTGCAGGTCACGTGCCTGCAGAGTCCAAGGACGCGCTGTGTACTGACTGGGCAAGCACCAAGCTGGCCACAAGGTCTACAGAGCCAGGGCCCTGAACTCCCACTCCCAACCCACGCTACTCCTTTCTCCACTCCAGACCCTGAAGAACCGCTGGCTCCAGCAATATAGCCACGAATCGGCAAACCCAGGGATCCTCGTGCTCCTGGCCTGCGGTACCATCTCCAGCACCTGTGGCCAGATAGCCAGTTATCCCCTGGCCCTGGTCCGGACCCGCATGCAGGCCCAAGGTGAGGGCTGGGGAGGGAGGATGGAGCAGGGGAGTGGCCGCCTGGGGTCCACCTTCTCTTCCCCAGCTCCTCACAGGTAGAGTCCTGGGCTGGACTCCTCCTGGATTTGGATGGCCTCAATAAGTCCTGCCTCTTCTCTGGGCCTCTGGGAAGGGGAGTCCTCTACCCTCAGGAAGCTGAGGATTAACCGGCAGGACAGACATGAGAGTTCTGGCAGAGGTTCTTGGCAGTCAGCCAGAGGCTGCTGCTGGCCTGTGAGGCCTCCCGGGCTGGTATCGAGCTTCTATTTGCAAGGCTGAGTTACAGCAAGGCAGGGTCAGGGAGAGGCTGAGAACCAGGTTAAGGAAATTCAGGGTCAGGTTGGTTACTGTTTTTCTCTGCATTTTTCTTTTATGGGTTCTTTTACCCCTCCCTGAATCTGTTTTGAGAATTTCCTTGGGAATTTTAGCATTTGTGTTTTGTGGTTACCAGGGAGGGATCAGTAAATAGGAGAGACGTGGTCCCCATCTTCATGAAGTTCAGGCTGGAGAGGAGGAAAGATGCTAAATAAATCATTCCATAATTAACCTTCGATTTAGGGTTGAGTAAAGGGGAGGAAGAGGCTCCTGACTTGGACTAGGGAGCCAGGGAGAGCTCCCTTGAAGAGCTGGCTTTGCAATAGAGATTGGGAAGATGACTAGGAGTTAGCTGGGAAGAGGAGCGGGAACTGACTGCCAGGAGGAGGATGTTTCTACCTCCTCCCACCACACACACACACTCTGTTTCAATTCATCCCCAAATTTGGGCCCTCAAGATTAGCAGCCAGTTCCAAGGACCATAGAAGTCCCGACTCTGACGGGGGGTTGCTGCTCAGTGGTAGAGTGCTTGCCTAGTACGCACACGGCCCTGGGTTCCATCCCAGCACTGTGGGGAGACTAAAAAGTCCCCACTCTCCGTGGGAGGTTCAACTGTTGGTCTAGCCCTCCTTCCTCCTGTGGCAGTGGCCACCTGGCCCGGCCCTGAGGGGTATGAGGGAGGGGAGAGGGAGGAGCTTCAGCCTTACGTGGTCCCTGCACCCTCCCAGCCTCCACCGAGGGCTCCCCGCAGCTCTCCATGATGAGTCTGCTCCGTCACATCCTGTCCCAGGAGGGAGTGTGGGGCCTCTACCGGGGCATTGCCCCCAACTTCATGAAGGTCATTCCAGCTGTGAGCATCTCCTATGTGGTCTACGAGAACATGAAGCAGGCCCTGGGGGTCACGTCCAGGTGAGGGACCCGGAGCCCATCCCCCACCCCAAGACCCCTCACCCAGTCATGATGACCCCCCAGACTGATGTCCTTGGCCACTGGAGACCAATGGCCCAATCAGTGGATCCTAGTCCAAACCACTGGATCCCTGCACTTTAGCCACAGGATCCCAGTACCCAAATCCTGGATCCTCACCCCCCATACCCTAACCATTGAATCACAGGATCCCCACACTTTGACCACTGGATCCCAATACTCCAACTCTATATCTCAGATCTCTGTACCCCAACTGCTGAATCCCACACTTCAGCAACTTAAATCCAATACCAGAACCACAAGATCCAAAATTATCCACACCCCGTCCCTTCATCCCCTACCTCCCAAATCCCTAGATCCTGCATTCCTACATTCCAGAGTTGGATCCTACATTTCCCTGCCCTACCCACTGGGTCCTGGACCTCCACTCTTAATCACTAGATCCCCCACAACTTGGTGAATGGATCCCAATACCCCAACCACGGGAACGTACATCCCCTGTACCTCATCATCCTGATCCCAGCTCCCTCAGGTACCAGATCCAGTGCCCTCATGTAGCACTGGATCCTAGATCCCCAACCCCACTGGCGAATCACAGATCGCCATGCCTCAAGCCCTGTCTCCAAGCTCAGCCACTGGATTCTGGATGTCAAGAAACCTCAGCCACCGGATCCTGACAGTGCAATGCCTAGATCCTGGGGCCCCCACCACTGGATCCAGATCCCCTCACCCCAACCACTGGATTCCTGAATTCCTTTACCTCGACACTGGGTCCCAGATCCTTCTGCTTCGACTGCTGGATCCCTACATTTCAAGCACTATGCCCTCTGCCCCCTACCACTGGATCTTGGATTCCCAAGCCCCAACCCACTGGATTCTGGCTCCTAAAACCACAAATGTGGGACCCAACAGCACAGCAAGTGGATCCTGGCAGCTGTAGCTGCTGGATTCCAGATTCTAGATCCCAAATTCCCTTGCCCCAGTCACTGGATACTGAAACAAACCCCAGTCCTTCCAGGCACTGAATCCCAAGATCTTGACCCCTGTACCTGGAATGCTCAGACCCCCAGTCTAGATCCCAGAAGGCCAATCACAGCATCCTGATCCCACATATCCCCATCCCAGATATATACGGGAGCCTACCATGACACAGGATCACAGTCTAGGGAGCCCTGGGGAGGCCCAGGTCCCAGCTCCCTGGCTCCAGAAAACCCAGGGGATCTGCCCCATGTCTTCATGTAGCTCATGGCCAGGCAGCAAGAGAGGAGACGTGGCTCCCAGGACCACATGGATGCTTGACCCCCACCCCCTCCTCAGCATGGCCTCACCTCCTGGCCCTGGGGGATACTGCTCCCTCCGACCACCCCACCCCACCCCCTGCAGCATCTTCCATCCCCCACCCACCTGATCAGCTCACAACCCCAGAGCCTAAGTCCCTCTGGAGGGTCCAGCCACTCGTTCTTAGGGGCTGGCAAAGAGGCAGTCTGAGGCCAGAGGCATTCGGGGGATCTCCCCACCCCAGCACTGCCAGCCCTTCTGGGGCTTCAAAGATCTGCGAGCCAGGAACAAACCCTCATCGACTATCCTTCCCTAAACTCAAGCATCTGATTATGCAAAAACAAACAAAAAAGCCAAATCCCCAAACTCACTCCAGGTCTATTTTTCTATCAGAGAGAGGAGCAAAACCCCCACCCCCAAACCCAAGCCCCCAACTCCCCCCACCCCAGACCTTCTGCACTTTATTGTTGGATTCTGAGCTTAGGATGATGGGGCCCCTCTCTCCACTGCTACCCAGTTCATGGGTTACCCCATTAAGGGACTGTGAAAGAGGAACTAGGATGTTGGGGGCTAGAGGACCCCTGGCTTCCACCTCCTCCACCAACACTATGCCCCCTCCCTGCCTGTGTGTGTTATTTCAAAGGAAAAGAACAAAAAGAATAAATTTTCTAAGCTCTTTCATTGTGTTTTCTTTTCTGAAAAGAGGTGGGTGGATTTGGGACCACATCAACCCAGAGCGAGGGGACAGGAGGCTGTTTCTCATCACATGCACACGCAGCTCCAAGCACAGGCAAGACTCCCTCCCCAGCCTTGTCTTTACGTCTGTCTGTGAAGCAGGAGCAGGGAGGGAGTCTCTATTCATGGCCTCTTCCAATTTTTCTGGTTTTTTTTCCTGATTCTCCATGTGCATTAGTTTTCTAGAGCTGTCATAACATATTACCACAAACCAAGTGGTTTAAAAAATTTTGTTAGAACATTTTTATTGTTGTAAAATATACATGACATAAAACTTACCATCTTGGGGCTGGGGCTGTGGCTCAGTGGTAGATCGCTTGCCTAGCACATTGTGAGGCACTGGGTTCCATCCTTAGCACCACATAAAAATAAGTAAATAAAATGAAGGTATTTTAAATAACTAAAACTAGTTAAAAAACAAAAAACAAAAAACTTACCATTTTGCCAGGCACAGTGGTGCATGCCTGTAATCCCAGTGACTCGGGAGGCTGAGGCAGGAGGATCACAAGTCCAAAACCAGCCTCAAAACTTAGCAAGGCCCTAGACAACTTAGCAAGACCCTGTCTCAAAATAAAATATAAAAATGGTTGGGGATGGGACTCGGTGGTTAAGCAGCCCTGGGTTCAATCCCTGGTACCAATAATAATAATCATTTTTAAAATAACACAACATTAAGCACGTTTAAGTTCACAATCCAGTGGCATTAAGTGCTTTCACGATGTTTTGCAGCTGTCCCCACCATCCATCTCCAGAATTTTCCATCTCCCCAAACTCTGGCCCCTTCAACACTAACTTCCCAGCCCCTCCCCAATCCCTGGCACCCACACGCTGCTTCCTGTCTCCATGGAGCTGACAACTCCAGGGTCCTCCTGTGGGTGGATCCTGCAGCACGTGGTGGCCTTTTGTGTCCAGCTCACTGAGCTCCAGGTCCTCAAGGCCAACCACACAGTCACGGGTGTCAGAACCCTTGCCTTTCTGTGGCTGAATACTACTCCATTGTGGGAGTAGCCATTCATCCATCCATGGACAGTCTACCATTTGGCTATTGTGAATAAAATACAAATTCATCCCTGACAGTTCAGGAGGCTGGAGGTCTGCAGTCAAGGTGCTGGCTGGGGCCAGTCTCCCTGAAGCCGCCTGGCAGGCTAGCAGTCCTTGGTGTTCCTTCGCTTATAGAGGCATCGCTCCCAGACCCGCCTGCTTTCATGTGGCCTCCGTCATGTGTCTGCATTTCTGTGTCTGAATTCCCCTATTCTGGCAATGATGCCGGTCACTGGATGAGAACCCACCCTCATCCAGGCAACCTCACTGTATCTTTGCATCTGCAAAGACCCTGTTTCTAAATGAGGTAACATTCCCAGGTTCCAGAGGTTAGAACTTGAACACTTCTCTTGGAGGATACAATTCAACCCACAACAGCAAGCAACTGGAATTCATTGTTGAAAGAAATAGAATATTCGTAATGTGTATAGGAATAGATCAATGATTGATAGACACAGAGATAATCAGTACATACATACATCGTGATAAGACTACAGTTGGTCCTCTACATCCACATGCTTTGCATCCATGAATTCAACCAACCTTGGGTGGAAAATACTCAAGAAAATCACATCTGTATTTAACATATACAGACTTTTTGTTGTTGCTGGTATCCCTAGGTAATACAGTAATTCAACTACCTACCTAGCACTTACATTGTGCTAGGTGCTAGAAGTCATTGAGAGATGGCTTCAAGTTAAGGCGCATGTACCTAGGTTCTATGCAAATGATCCACAACTCTATGTAAGAAACTTGAGTATGCACTGATTTTGGTAACTAGGGGGTTCTGGAACTGATTCCCCATGGATTCTAAGTGACGACTGCACAGTCTCAAAGGTTAAGCTGTAAGACACTGTGGCTACCATCTTGGACCATCTCCCTCCCTCCCTCTCCCTCTCTCTCATGTCATTTGCTCTGAAGGAAGCCAGCTGTCAGGTTGTGAGCAACCTTATGGAGAAGCCCACACAGTGGGAAACCCCAGCCAATAGCTATGTAGGTGAACTTGGACTTGAATACTTCTTTGGGGGCTATATAGTTTAACCCACAACAATGAGTTATTCAAATTCATTGTTGAAAAAACAGAAAATTCAGAATATAGAGATAGATAATTGATAGGCGATACAAAATAGATGGATGAAAGATCCAGACTGTAATGAGAAACCCTGGATAATCCAAACACTGGCTGCCAATACCTAAATCCTGACTCTTACACCCTTATACCTCAAATACTGGAACTCCTGAATTCCTGATCCTCAGAAATTGGGTGAGATCATAAGTGTTGTTTTAAGCTACTAAGTTCTGGGGTAATTTGTTATAAAACAGTACCTAGACAATATAGACACACATATGTTCATACGACTTTTCATGCATTCAAAGAAGAGATCAGGGGGTGGGTTTAAAATAATATATGATGGAGCTGTGGATGAAACTCAGGGGCAGAGCACTTGTCTAGCACACATGAGACGCTAGGTTCAATCCTCAGCACCACATACAAATAAACAAAATCAAGGCATGCTGTCCATCTACAACTACAAAAAATTTATATATATATATATATGTATATGTATATATATGTGTGTGTGTATATGTATATATGATGGATCAAACCTTGCTAACTATTTCGTGGTTTTGTTTTCTTTAAATTATGTACTAGGATCAATTTCCAGAAGTACAGTCATTAGGTCAAAGGATACGGCTGTCTCGGGATCATGCCACCAGAAGAACTGTACACAATATTACAGCTACTAACAAGAGTTTGCATTTCTTATAGCAGCTACACAGGCATCAGGTGTTAATTGTATTTGATCGGGATAATTAACAACTGTTTCTTGTCCATATTCTTATATCCCACCATCATGTGACTGAGGCTTAGGAGGCTTTGGTGACAGGCAGCATGTATTGGTCAGCTTTCCATCCATATGACAAATACCTAAAATGACCAACTTATGAGAAAAGCCTTAGTGGGGCCTGGTGGCACATACCTGTCATCCCAGCTACTCAGGAGATTGAGGGAGGAGGGTTGCAGGTTGCAGGCCAACCTTGGCAACTAAGGGAGACCTTGTCTCCAAATTAAAAATAAAAACGGGCAGGCACAGTGGCACAGGAGGCTGAGGCAGGAGGATCGCGAGTTTAAAGCCAGCATCTGCAAAAGTGAGGTGCTAAGCAGCTCAGTGAGATCCCATCTCTAAATAAAACACAAAATAGGGCTGGGGATGTGGTTCAGTGGCTGAATGCCCTGAGTTCAATCCTCAGTACTCCCCCCCAAAATTTTTTTTTTAAATACTACTAATAATAAAAAGGGCTGGGGTATGTGATGTGGCTCAGTGGTTAAGTGACCCTGGGTTTAATCCCTAGAACCAAAAATAAATAAATAAATAAGTAAAAAAATAAATAAAATTTATAGAGGAGGGGGAGGAGAAACCTTGTTTTGGCTCCTATTTTGCAAGTTTCGGTCTGTGATCAGCTGGCCCCATTGCCTTGGGTCTGGTGTGGTAGGTCTCGGTGGAGAGTGTGGTGGAGCAACACCACACCCCTCATGTCAGGGAAGTGTACGGAGAGAGAGAAGACCTACCCCCCAGGAGCCCCTCTGAGGGCACGCCCCCAGGGACTGGAAGACCTCCCCTTAGGCTCCACTTCTTAAAGGTTCTGCCGCCTCCCCACAGAGCCACCCTGGAGACCAAGGTTCCACCACATGGCCTTTGGGAGACATTTAGGATTCAGATCACAGTGCAGTGGTACACACCCAAAATCCCAGCAGCTCAGGAGGCTGAGGCTGGAGGATCTCAAGTAGAAGGCCAGCCTCAGCAAGTTAGCAAGGCTCAAATCAACTTAATGAGACCCTGTGTCAAAACAAAAAGCAAAAAGAGCTGGGGATGTGGCTCAGTGGTAGAGCGCTTCTGGGTTCAATCCCCAGCACCAAAGGAAAGAAGTCCTGATCATAGCAGAGTGAATCCCAGATGGACTCATTTCTCTATTATTTCATTGAATAGGTTGTTCATTCCTTTGGTTTGTATCTCTGTGCCTTCCTCAATCCCGATAATTCTTAAATTTGGTCTTTTCATGATGTCCCATAGTTCTTGGAGATTCTGTTCATGATTTCTTACCATCTCTGTTTGGGCAACTTTATTTTCAAGATTAAATATTTTTTCTTCATTGTCTGAGGTTCTGTTTTCCAAGTGGTCTAGTCTGTTGAGTTTTTTATCTGATTTATTATTTCCTTCTTTTCAAGGATTTCCACTTTTTTTTTTTTTTTTTTTTTTTTTTTGGAGAATCTGTATCTCTTTGTTGAAATGATCTTTTGCTTCCTGCAGTTGCTCTTTCAACTGCTTCTTGGTATGATCATTCATTGCCTGCATTTGCTCTCTTATCTCATCCTTTGCTTCGTGAATCATCTTAATCATGTATCAACTGAAGTCCTTTTCTGACATTTCTTCTACCATACTGTCTCTGGATTCTATTAATAAAGAATCTAGATTTGTTTGGACCATTTTCTTCCCTTGTTTTTTCATGTTGTTCATGTATCTTCCCCTCTAGCAGTGCAGATCTGGAGTATTGCAGTTTCCCCCTATAGGCTTATAGTGATCCTATAGGTTTCCAAAACCTTTTCTTTAAGGGGGGATCAACATTAGCAATGCCCAGTTCAGACAGTATGCAACCCAAAACCAAATAGCCCCTATTAGAACGTTAACAATATTGTCATAGTAAACAGAATGAGTTCAATTGTTATCTTCAGTATAACAGATTTGCAATAACATCTGCAGTTTCTAATGGAGGACAAAGAGGATGCAGGGGGGTGTAGGATTGTAGCTGTTAATGGATAAGAAAAGAATATATAGAATTCCTAGGTCACAGAAAGAGTGTGAGTATAATCAAAAGAAGTTGGGTTTTAGCATGGAAAAAGGGAGAAAGAGTCTCTGAGGGAACAGGTATACAAAAGGAAAAGAGAGCCAAAAGAAGTAAAGAAATAAAAATTTAAAATTGTTCAATAAGGAGAAGAAAGAAATCTACACTATAACAGTCATATAGTATTCAAACCTCCCAGTGTTCAGTAGCCTGATGCATGAGAGGTACCTGACAGTGAGCTTCCAGTCTCCAGCAGGCGTCTCAGGATGGGATTTGCCCCACCTAAAGATGGGAGATACGGCTTCCAGGATAATCCAAGATGGCCGCTCTGGCTTCCAAATGTGTTGGCAAATGGGGAGCTGCAGCTCGGGGTGTGCGTGTGGTCAGCTGGAGGTCCTGGAGGCAGGGTGCGGCTGGTCAGGCAGGGGTCCTAGAGGTGGGGTGTGGTCAGTCTGGTTGCAGGATTCTGGAGGTGGGGTGCAATCAGTCTGTCTGGGGATCCTGGCAGGGAGCAGTCAGTTGACATGAGGGCCCCAGAGGCAGGGAGTGATGGGTCGGGCTGAGGGGTTCTGGAGACGGTGCTCGGTCAGTCCGGCCAGGGGTCCTACGGGGCCTGGCTGTTGTCTCAAGATGGCGGCAGTCATGTGTAACCAAACCCGCAGGTACTGTGACAGTGAACTTCCAGGCAACAGCAGGCAGCTGGTGCTCCACTGGCAGTCTGTGGTCAGTTTGCTCACTGTTGTCGGATGATCAGGAGGTGAACCTCAGGCGGTGGGTGATGGGTAGGTGAAAGACAGGTGATGGACAGGCAAGAGGCTTGGCAAATGGCAGATGATAGGCGCCAGACAGTGAGCAATCTGCACTCAAAAAGGCGTTGATATGCTGGCAGACTGCAGGTGATTGCAGTAGACAAATGCAGTAAACAGCAGGGGATCGATAAGCTGCAAAAACTGCCTCACCAAGAAACAGATATCCTCTGCTTGAAACCCGAGTTATGGAGCGACAAGGAATGCAGCCTCCCTCTAGTCTGCCATCTTGGATCTCCCCATTTCTCTTTCTAAACCTTAGTTTCCTCTGACATCATTATAGGGAAAAGAACTTACAGTTATTGAGCCAGTACCACGTGCCTCGCCCTGTACTAGGTCTTCCATGTGTTATTCATGTAACCATCACATATTCATTGAGCACTTACTATGTGCTAGATTCAATTCTAAATATGGGATACAGAAATGAGTGACAAAACAGACAAAAGTCTCTGTTCCAGCAGAATGAGATTGACCAAGTTGGGGCTGGGGCTGTGGCTCAGTTGAGAGAGCACTTGCCTAGCATGTGTGAGGCACTGGATTCAATTCTCAGCATCACATTTAAATAAATGAATAAAACAAAGGCCCGTCAACATCTAAAAATATATATATTAAAATAAGCCTTAAAAAAATTGACCAAGTTATTCTGTGTATGTACATGACTGTGCCACAGTGAACTCCACCTTTATGGATATCTATAAAGCACCGATTACAAACGATAAATAAATAGAGGAAGACCAATAGAGTTAATGAAGGGGAACAGGGAGGGAGGAGGTGAGGGAAGGGGGAGGCCTGGGGACTGGAATGGAGCAAATCATCTTCCTTGCTTGTACAATTGTGTCAAAATGAATTGTAATACACTAATAAAAATACTTTTTTAAAATATTCGTTCTCTGGGCTGGGATTGTGGCCCAGTGGTGGAACACTGGCCTAGCATGTGAGAGGCAGTGGGTTCAATTCTCAGCACCATATATAAAGGTCTATCAATAACTAAAAAATATATATTAAAGAAATCATTCTCACAGACCCTACACTGCAGTGGGAGAGACCAAGAATAAAGGAAGAGTAGGTAGAAAGTGGAGGTGGGGTGGATAAACATAAAAGAGGGAAGTTTCAAGTTTCAGTCAGGTGCCCCAGAGGCCTCCTAAGAAGGTGACTTGTGAGTGAAGATTAAAGGTGGTGAGGGAGAGTGTCACTGGGGTATCTAGAGAAGAGCACTCCAGGCAGAGGACACGGTCCATGCAAAGGCCCTGGGGCAGGGCATGTTGGTGGCACAGGGAGGAGCCTGTGTGACTGGAGCAGAGGGAGCAAGAGAGAAAAAGAGGAGCGGAGGCAGGGAGAGGACAGGACAGGGTGTGCAGGCCCTGGTGAACTCCAGGGAGCACTTGGGCTTTGATCCAGAGAGAGGAGGGAGCTATGCAGGGCTGCAGGCAGAGGAGAAGGTACCTGACTCAGGTGCTCACAGGTGCCCTCTGCTGCTGCAGTGTGGAGGACAGGCTATGGTGGGGGCGTGGTGATGGCGGGAGCTGGGGACCAGAACCATGGGGACTGCACTAGCCCAGGGGAGCAAGTCGTGGAGAAGGCAGAAGCAGCCAGACTCTGGATATGTTCCAAGTGTTAAGCCAACAGAATTTGGTGAGAGCATGGACATTAAAGAAAGAAAGAAGTCAAGGATGGAATCAAATTTTTTGACCTAAGCAACTCAGAGGATGGAGGTGTCCTCAGCTGAGACTCTCGTTGGCTCCTACTGACAAAGCTACACAGTAGAGTTTATCATTTATCATTCTTTCCAGTTTCCAAAGAGGGAAACCAATGCCCAGAGAAGGTAAGTGCAAAGTACCTCAAGATTACACAGCAAGAAGCCAGGCATGGTGGTACACACCTGTCCTCCCAGCAACTCACAAGGCTGAGGGAGGAAGATCACAAGTTCAAGGCCAGCCTGGACAACAGAGCAAGACCCTGTCTCAAAATAAAATAGAAAGGGCTGGTGATGCAGCTCAGTGGCAGAGCATCTGTCCACCACGTGCGAGGTGCTGGGTTCTATGTCCAGCGTTACAAAGGAAAGAAAAAAAGATCACACAGCAAGATGGGCTCCAAAGCCAGGTCCATCTCACTCCAAACCTACTCTTGTCTTATTTTGGGGACCAAACATGTGCTTCTCTCCCCTAGTCCCCAGACCTTCTTGTCCCCCAGTTCCCTCTCCTACTGCCATGACAACAAAAAATGAGGGTGTGAGTTCTTTGGGGCTGTGTATCAAATGACCACAAACCTGGTGGGTGGCTGGAAACAAGGCAAATGTATGGTTTTGGAGGTCAGAAGTCAGTCAGTCAGCTACGGATCTTGCTGGGCTAGAATTAAGGCATCAGTAGGGCTGGTTCCTTCTGGAGGCACTAAGGATGAATCATCGTTCCACCTTCTCCAGCTTCTAGAGGTGCCTGCATTCTTGGCTTGTGGCTCCTCCCTCCATCTTTGAAGCCAGCCATGACTGGTCCAGTGGTTCATACATCTCATTCCCGTCTCTATGCTCCTCTCTTGCCCACTCTTCCACATGTACAATTCACCAGGTTACACCTGGCCCACCCAGTTGATCTAGAATGACCTTCCCATCCCCACATGGTTGACTGACAACTTCGATATCATCGGCAAACATGACTCCCCCTTGCTACATAACAAATCTGCCTCGTTGGCTCAAGTTGCTGTAATGAGACTCCACAGACTGCGTGGCTTAAACACAGGCATTCATTCCTCACCATTCCAGAGGCTGGAGTCCAGGATCAGGCTGGTTCCGTTCCTGGTGAGCACTCTCTCTTCCTGGCTTGCAGAGGGCCACCTTTGTGTTGTGTCCTCACAGTGAAGAGAGGATAAAGCTCTGGTCTCACCTCCTTTTCCTGTAAGGGCACTAACCCCATCATGGAGGCCACACCCTCATGACCCCATCTGACCCCAATTATGGCCAAAGGCCCCACCTCCAGCTTCTATCCCACTGAAAGTCAGGGCTCCAATGTAAGAATTCCGTCAGGACACAATCGAATCCACACACTCACATATTTCGCAGGTTTCAGTGAGGAAGATGTGGACGTTTGGGGGAAAGGATGGATCACCATTCTGCCTACCACACCCAGTGAGGTCACAAGGGCCTCTGTGACCTCATCGTCCCTGGGACCCAAATTTACAAGACACTCCCACTAGCCACTCCTCCGTGACAGCTGGTTAGACTCCCCCAGGGATGTGAGCCCCAGGTGTCCTAACCTCCAGCTGCCATGGGAGTTGATCCTGAAGAAGCCCAGAAGCCTTGCTCTAGGGTCCAGACCCTGTTTAAGAGGGTCAAGACCTTACTGGCTGAAGTGCCACCCCCGCCCCCACCCCCACCCCCGCCCCCTGCCTGGAACCCAGGCTGTGCACACGTGTATGGGTACGTGTTTGGGCATGTGCTTGAAAACAACCTGGAACATCTCCCATCACAACAGGTGAGTCTGTAAACGACAGAGGTATGGTGTCTCCGACCTGGACCACCAGGCGGGAGACACTGTGCTGCCCACACCCTATGTGAGGGCCACTTCCCTCCATGCAGACCTAGAATGATTCACATTGAAATGGGAGGATGGGGAGGGGTCTTACTCAGGAGGATTCCCCCGAGCTGTACCTGGGGAACACGGCACCGCTGTGCATGGGCAAGGGCTGGGTCTGCCCAGCAGGTGCTGGATACAGGGGAGCAACTGATGGTCCCCGTGGAGGTCCTGGAAGTGGATGGCGAGGGGGCCTTGTGGAAGTTCCTGCTGTCGGGGGCCATGGCTGGGGCGGTGTCTCGCACAGGCACAGCCCCTCTGGACCGCGCCAAGGTGTATATGCAGGTGTGTGAGCCACGGGGCGCAGCCCTGGGTAGAGGTGGGAGGCGGTGGCACTGAAGGAGGTTGGGCCGGGAGTGGGGCTGGCATGCGCTCTCAGGGGTGGTGCCGGGCCTGGACTGGGTGGCGATGCAGCTGACCTGGAAGGACACTGAGTTATGTTGGGAGGGGAGCCCACAGGGGACAACCCTGAGCCAGGATTGGGTCAGAGATCAGGGAGCTCGAGGGGGGTTCTTCAGATGGGTTTGAAAACTAAATGGGAGTGAAGAAAAGATGCAGGTGAGGGAGCAGATGGGAATGCGGGTCCAAGCTGGGCTGGGGAAGGATCCGCAGAAGCCAGGGGTGCGCTGGCACGCGGGCGAGCCGCTCTGGAGGGCTCCCACAGGGCTCCTCCCGGGTCCTCCCGCCCCAGGTCTACTCCTCCAAGACCAACTTCATGAACCTGCTGGGCGGGCTGCGGAGCATGGTCCAGGAGGGCGGCGTCCGCTCCCTGTGGAGGGGCAACGGAATCAACGTGCTCAAGATCGCCCCCGAGTACGCCATCAAGTTCTCCGTGTTTGAGCAGGTGGGGAAGGGTCTGCTCCTCTCCGATGGGCTCCAGGCCCCTCTCACCCCACCCCACCCACAAAGCCCCGTCCTCACGCGGGACAGGACTTCACCTCCAGGCCCCAGGCCCCTCCCTGGGTGGGCTTCAGGTAGGAAGGTGGCTGGCTTCTCTCACGCGCCTCTCTCCCGTCCCAGTGCAAGAATTACTTCTGTGGAGTCCACGGGTCCCCACCCTTTCAGGAACGGCTCCTCGCTGGCTCCCTGGCTGTGGCCATCTCTCAGACGCTCATCAACCCCATGGAGGTAAGAGGGTGCCTGGGAAGCGAGGAAGCCAGGAAAGCTCCTGCCAGCTCTGCGGCGACCCCCTCCCTCCTCCCCCTCCCTCCTGCTCTCCTTTTACTTCCTCCTCCTTCGTCTCTTTCCTTCTCCTTCTCCTTTTCTCTCCTCCTCCTTCCCATCTTCCTCCCCCTTCCCCTCCCCACCGTCCCCTTCCTTTTCTTTTCTTGTTTTGGTGCTGGGGATAGAATCCAGAAACGCTTTACCACTGGGCCACACCCCCTGCCCTTTTTGTTTTTATTTATTTTTTGGTACCAGGGATTGAGCCCAGAGGTGCTTTCCACTGAGCCACAACCACAGACCTTTTTTATTCCTTTTGAGATAAGGTCTTGCTATGTTGCACAGGCTGGCCTTGAACTCTCGATCCTCCCGCCTCGCCTCCTGGACCACAGGCGTGCGCCCCTCACGGAGCTCTCCTCTTTCTCTTGAGTGCGTTATGCGTGGGCTGCCCAGTCATTTCAACACCGTTCACTGGGTGGTGCGTTCTTTATCCCGAGAGCCACGAGGCCACTTTTGTATTTTACTAAGTTCCTATATATACTTGGGGTTATTTCTGGTCTTTCTCTTCTCGTTGCTCTGGTGTCTGTTCATCTACTACTGTATTTCTTTTTTATAAACAGACTTTAAAAAAAAATTTTTAGTTGTAAATGGACACAACACTTATATTATTTACTTACATGTGGTGCTGAGGATGGAACCCAGTACCTCACACATGCTAGGCAAGCGCTCTGCCACTGAGCTACAGCCGCAGCCCCTTATAAACAGACTATTTTTAGAGCAGTTTTAGGTTTTCAGAAAATGGGGCAGAAAGTATGGAGCGTACACCCCGCTCCCCCCCCGTCGCCCAGTCTCCTCTGGAGGGTGGCTAACTGTTCCAATCAAGAACCCGCCGACACGTCACTAACCAAAGCCTGTCCTGCAAGCTGGGCCCTCTGTGCTTCACGGTTCTGGGGAGGTTGACACATGCACAGTGGTGTGTCCACTGCCCTGCTTTCTACCCTGTGCCCCTCTCTCCTCCCCAATTCCTGGCTGCACTGGCCTTTTGACGACCAGCGCAGCTGTGCCACTGTTTGATTCCGGAGACCTGATGGCATGTTTTGTCATCTCCCTTCTCTGCTCTTTATCAGCGTCCCAGGCTCTTCTCCCACGTACAAACCTTGGCATCTGTCTGGGTAAATAAAACCCTGTGGTAGTTGATTTTTATGGGACGATACTTGATTCATACATAAGCTCAGAGAGTGATCTACCAGTTTGAGTGAGGTTGAGTCTACCGACTTCCCTCGTCTGTCTTCTGTTGCTGTGACGGAGTGCCTGAGACAGGACTCTTTGTAAACGATAGAGATTTATTTTGGCTCATGGTTCTGGAGGTTGGAAGTTCAAGATCCAGCAGCTACGTCTGGCAAGGGCCTCCCGATGCGCCATAACATGGCAAAAGAGCAGCAGACCAGTGAGGAAAACACATGGAAGGGCCACAGCCAACTCACTTTTTTGTGGTGACGGCCCGGGGGGTTGAACCCCAGGGTGCTCTACCTCTGAGCCACATCCCCAATTCTTTTTATTTTTTGAGACGGAGTCTTGCAGAGTTACTGAGGCTGGCCTAGAACTTGCCATCCTCCTGACTCAGTCACCCGAGTCACTGGAATGACAGGTGTGCGCCACCATGCCCAGCTAACAATCCACTTTGCAGTAACTAATCCAGTGCAAGAGGACTCCACTTCCTCCTCTTAACAACCACTCGCCCCTCTGCCTTCCCACCACCTCTCAATATGATCCCATTGGCAATTAAATGGGGACAAACCAAATTGAAACCTTAGCAGTGACCAGCAGCATATTCCACTCGTTCACATCACCCCTCAAGTCCTTTCGGGGCATCTGAAAGTCGTCTTCCTATAGTTCTTGTCCTGAGTGTTTTCCTACGCATATTAGTTTCCTATTGCTTTGTAACAAATTGCTACAAACAGCAGTTTAAAATGACCACGATGATTTGTTATCTGTTTCTGTGGGTTATTTCTGGGTACCAGTTAGTTGGATCTTCTACTTAAGGTCCCACTGGGTAGAAATCAAGCTGTCAACTGGGCTGCAAAGAAAACTCCTCTGAACTCAGGACCTCTTCCAAGCTTCCTGCTTGTTAGTAGGATTTCTTTCTTTCTACCCCCACCTCCATTTCTTTTTTATTACTGAGGACTGAATCCAGCAGGCTTCTACCACTGAGCTATATCCCTATACCTTTTCTTTATTTTTAAACAAGGTCTTGCTAACTTGCCCAGGCTGGTCTTGGACTTTTGATTTTCCTGCCTTGGGCTCTGGAGTAGCTGGGATTACAGGTGTGTGCCACTGTCCCAGGCAGCATTCAGTTCTTTACTATATTTGCCTGTTTTCTGTTACTATGACAAAATACCTGAGGTTTAGGTGATAAAGAAAAGAGGTTTATTTAGCTCAGAGCATTGGAGGTTCAAGAGCATGGTGCTGGCATCAAGTTGGTGCTGATGAGGGCTCCTGCATCAGCTGGTTTTCTGTTGCTTTTAACAAAATGCCTGAGATAATTAATTTATAAAGAGAAAAGTTGTAAAGTACTCCCCTAGCATAGGTGAGGCCCTGGGTTCCACCCAGGCACCATAAAGAGAGGGGTGGAGAGAGCTGTTCTGGTTCACAGTTCAGAGGTTCAGTCCATGATCAGGCAGATTCACTGCTTCAGGCCTCCTGTGGACAACCAGTGGCAGCGGAGGGAGCACATGGCAGGGGAGACTGCCCACCTGCGGCAGAAGAGCAGGAGGAAGCGGCCAGGATCCCCCGCCTCCCTCAGGGCACATATGCAGCTGCCTGAGGACCCTCCACTAGGCCGCACCTGCTGAAAGCTCCTGACCTCCCAGGGGCACTGCTCTGGGGACCAAGCCTTGAATACATGGACCTTTGGGGGACACTGAGCAAAACAGCCCCCTGGCTGAGTCACATGGCAAGTGGCATCGTGCAGAGAGCACATGGGGAGGACGGAAGCCGGAGGGCAGGCGGGCCCATCCTCCTCTTGGAGAACTGACCAGGGTCCCACAGGGACTCCATCAGTCCTGAGGGCAGCATCCTCAAGGATCCAACCGCCTGCCATGGGCTCCACGGCTTATGCGTCCCACCACCTGTCAACATGTCCCTCTGAGGACCAAGCTCCCAACACACGAACCCTGAGGGACAAACTCAAACCACAACCAAACCAAAGTACCCTGGCTGCAGGACTGAGGTCCTCAGCAACTGTCCTGCCAGGTGATCCTCCCCACACATGGCAGGTGTGCGCCTTTATGACCAAGAGGGGCTGGGGGTGGGGCTCAGGGGTGGAGCGCTCGCCTAGCAGTGGGACTCCGTGGGTTCAATCCCCAGAACAGCAAAAACAATACCAAAAACCCAAGAGTGCTTCCAGTCTTCGGTTTCTTGTCTTGGTCAACAGACACTTGCTGAAGGCCCTCATCTGAGTAGGTGAGGCTCATTCCAGAAAATTTGTTTTGATTACCTTGAAGTCAACTGATTACATGAACAAAACCCCTTCACCTTTGCCTTATACTGTAACCTGGTCAGAGAAGCAAAATCCTGTCAGTCAGGCCTGCGCCCCAGGTGGCACAGGGCAAGTACAGAGTGGCAGGAACTGGGGAGAGCATCGTGGGGTTTTCATCACCAAAATAAGATACCTGAAGTTGGGTAACCTTATAAAGAAAAGAGGTTTATTTAGCTCACCGTTCTGGAGGTCCAAAGGTTCGAACAGGGTAAGGGTCTTCTTGGACCTTGAGAGCCTGCCTGGAGGTTCTAGCAGGGAGCAAGCTACTCAAAGGGGCTAGGTAGGGCTGGGGTGCTGGTCTTCCTCGACCCAGGGCACAGCTTCACGAGGGACACGCCGAGCAGTGAGAGAGCAAGGGTGCACCTGCCTGGCCAGGCCAGCACAGCTGAATCAGCCCTGGCAATGGAAGGGTGCCAAGCGTCACAGCCAGATCACCCTCCCACCCCGGCCGTCTTTACGTGGCCCAGGGGCTCACATGATGCAAGCCAGGGAGCTCACGTGTACGTGTGTGTGTGTGTGTGTGTGTGTGTCCTGGTCTCTCCCTCTTCTTTTTTATTTTTGGTGCTGGGAATTGAACCCAGGGGCACTTAACCACTGAGCCACATCCCAGCCCTTTTTTCCTTTTTATTTAGAAACAGGGTCTCATTTAATTGCCTAAGGCCTCACTAAGCTGCGGAGACCGAGTTTGAACTTGTGATCCGCCTGCCTCAGACTCCTGAGCCCCTGGGGTTACAGGCATGTGCCACCGTGCCCTTTTCTTATAAAGTTCACTCACAGGTCCCATCCTGATGACACCACCCATTCCTGACCACCTCCCCCAGGCCCCACCTCTAAATGTCAAGGTTGGATTCCACGTTCCCACCCTCTTAATGCCACACAACGGGTTGAATTTCAACACACCAACCCCTTGGGAGGACCCAAACCATGCCCAGCCATCTCAGGGACCACCTCGAATTTCCTGCCCGCCCAGCTGTCTGTCTTTGGTGGAACTGTGGGTCGGGTACTTTGACAGTGTGGTATTTTGTAAACATCCCGACTTCTGGCTTCTACTGATGGGTGGATCTGGCCCCTGGGGCCTGCGTGCCCAGGGTGCAGCAGCACTAGCACGGCCCTCGCTTGGCTCACATCGCTTCCTTACCCTCCTCACCTTGTCACGTGAGCTTCTGAGCCCGAAATTCAGGGAGCAGACACAGCAGGGGACATGAGAGATCTGGGTTCTCACCCAGCCCGTCGCACCCCTGGCCTCAGTCTCCCCACGGCAGACTGAGGGCCACAAAGAGAGTCAAGTCTCCCTCCCACTCTTCCCAGGTGCTGAAGACAAGGCTGACCCTGCGCCGCACGGGTCAGTACAAGGGACTGCTGGACTGCGCCAGGCAGATCTTGGAGCGGGAGGGCACCCGTGCTCTTTACCGAGGCTACCTGCCCAACATGCTCGGCATCATCCCCTACGCCTGCACTGACCTGGCCGTCTATGAGGTGTGGGTCCACCGAGGAGGCGCGCGGCCTGAGCCCAGGCACCGTGAGCTTGCGCTTCGCCTTGCTCTCTTCATGAGTATTTTCAAACTAACACATATTGTGCGTATTTATGGGGTCTGGCGCGATATTCCAACACACGTACACAATGTGCAATGATCAGGTAAGGGTGACTGACCTAGCTATCGTTGCTCTGTGTTGGGAACACTGAACATCCTCTCTGCTATCTATCTATTGGTACCAGGGATTGAACCCAAGGGCACTTAACCACTCAGCCACATCTCCAGCCCTTTTGTTTTTTTATTTTGAGACGGTCTCACTAGGTTGCTTACAGCTTCACTAAGTTGCTGAGGCTGGCTTTGAAACTGCCATCCTCCTCCCTCAGCCTCCTGAGCTGCTGGGATAACGGGCATGAGCCACCATGCCCAACTCTAATTGCTATTTTGAAAAGAAGTTATTCCTTCTGTCCAGCTATGCACCCGTTACCTACTAACTGTCCTGCCTCCATCCTCCTCTCCCTTCCCACTTCCCAGCCTCTGGTAACCACTATTCTACTGTGACTTCTGTCATATCAATTATCTTAGTTTAGCTTCCATATGTGAGAACATGTGGCATTTGTCTTTCTATGCTTGGCTTACTTAATATGACGTCCTCCTGTTCATCTATGGTGCCGCAAATGACAGGACTTCATTCTTTTTATGGCTGAATAATATTCCAGTGTGTAAACAAACATTTTCCATGCACTTTCAGTGGACAGCATGGTTGACTCCATATCTTGGCTCTCATGAATAGCGCCCTTGCCCTCTTCTTTTGCAGATGCTACGGAACTTATGGCTGAAGTCAGGCAGGGACATGGAGGACCCCAGTGGCTTGGTCAGTCTGTCATCTGTAACGCTGTCCACAACCTGCGGCCAGATGGCCAGTTACCCACTGACTTTGGTGCGCACCCGGATGCAGGCGCAAGGTAGCCTGGCCCTAGTGACCACCACAAATGCCCCTTCCCTGATTCACCCCAGCTCTCTGAATTTTCTTAGCATCCCAAACACTCCATATTTGATCCTGGCCACCTCTGCTGACCCCTGAACCCACCAAGACTTCTTATATTCACTCTCCAACCCAACCCCAGTCCTTAAACTAATCCTTTAAAAATCGCTAATACATCCTTCTCCTAAATGACCACCTCCTAAAGAACTCCCCCCACTCCCACACTGGTCCCCAAAACAAATAATCCCCCAAAGACTTCCCAAGTCAGACCCAGCTCTGAGCTTGCCTCTGTCCCCACAGACACCGTGGAAGGCTCAAACCCCACCATGCGTGGCGTCTTTCAGAGGATCTTGGCCCAGCAGGGCTGGCCGGGACTGTACCGAGGCATGACCCCCACATTGCTGAAGGTGTTGCCGGCGGGTGGCATCAGCTATGTGGTATACGAGGCCATGAAGAAAACCCTGAGTGTATAGGTCGTCAGCTAGATGACATAAAATGGGTAGGATGGACACTGGAAGATCCGGTGTCCCTGGGTCCCAAAGAGCAGTTCAGGCTCAGGCCCTGGGGCTGTTTTGGGTTGCAAAAGCCAGCTGGGAGCTTGGGTCAGAAGATTGTCGGGACTCCCTCCCTAGAGTATAGCCTGAGACCTGAGTTTGGACTCCAGTCTGGCTTCTGCTGGCTCGTCCTGGCTCTAGTGCTAAAAGGTGATATACAGACAACCAGGAATAAAAAGAGAGTTTCTGCTGGACATGTCTGGAATACCTGGGATCTTTGGGTCCAGGATGGTAGCAACAGGCTTGGATCCCTTATAGGAAGGGAGTAGGGACAGTGGAATTTGGGGCTGGGAACTCTCGGTCCTAGGAGGGAATAGTGTCGGGGAAAGAAGCTGGTCCCTTCTGTACTGGAAGACAGTGGGGGCTCCAGGTCCCTGGGTCGAAAGAGAAGGGGGTGCAGGAGACCCCCGTGTTCCCTGATCTCTCGGGCCACTTCACTCGCGGAAGCACCAGATCTGCAAGGCTTCAAGGAGGCCACGTGCCAGGCCTATCCAGGCAGGCGCCTGGGGCACTAACCCAGACGTCAGGCCCCAGAAGCAGCAGCCGGTCACCACCGCCCACGTTGGCTGCCATTCACTCCAGCTCCCACTAATCCCCTCTCGCGGTGTGGTGGCCGGCTCCGCCCCAATGCAGCTGCACTTCCACTGGCTCCCACCAAAACTGGGCAATTTTACTTTGTTGCCATTTGTCCAGACCAGTGTCAGTCACCTAACACCCGCCCCGGTCACTCAGCCATTGGGTTAGACGTCAGCGCTGGAAAAGGATTCTGGTTAACAAGAAAAGCAAGGCCAAATCCAATCTCGTCACTCAGAACTCGTCAGCAATTGGATTAAATTGACTGTCAAACTTTATAAGCACCTCCTCCCACGTGAAGTCATTGGCTTGCCCGCACGACTATCACGCTGAGCACCCTCCCTGCCCGTCCAAAGGGGTCTTTCGCTGAGCCCCTCCTTTCAGCCCACGTGACTCTTTGGAGCCTTCAATCTAATTCCGAAGCCGCCCCCGCGAATCTGGAACTCACGCTTCATTGGGCTTCCGGCCTTCTCGGATAGCCTCGGTTTGCCCGCCCAGCGCCGGGAGTCCGCAGCCCATTGCCTCCTACAGCTGTCAGTCACTCTGAACCTCCCGCCCAGTGTCTCTCACAGCACTCCGATTGGAGCCTAGCCTCCGTTTTCCGCGATTGGTGTGCGGCGAGCGATGGGTACCTCCCATTGGCCTGAACGCGCCGTCCGTCACGCCGCCGGCGGGAGGGGGCGACCCTCTCCCCGCTCTTCGTCTTCCCAGCCGCTGGGTTCCCAGAGTGCTCCGCGGCCGTGTGGAGCGAGGCCTTGTTCCCGCGTTGAGCCGCCGCCGCCGCCGCCTCCTCCTCAGCTTCAGCCTCCGCGCCAGGCCCGGCCCCGCCGCGCCATGTCGGACTACAGCACTGGAGGACCCCCGCCCGGGCCGCCGCCGCCTGCCGGCGGGGGCGGAGGAACCGGAGGCGCCGGGGGAGGCCCTCCGCCGGGCCCGCCGGGTGCGGGGGACCGGGGCGGCGGCGGCCCGGGCGGCGGCGGTCCGGGCGGAGGTTCGGCCGGGGGCCCCTCGCAGCCGCCCGGTGGGGGCGGCCCGGGGATCCGCAAGGACGCCTTCGCCGACGCCGTGCAGCGGGCCCGCCAGGTGAGGAGGCCGCGGGCCTGAGGGGCGCGCGCGCGGTGGCGGGGGAGGGGGCGGGGGTCACGTGCTCGCGCGCGGGGTCGCCGGTGGTGGGGGCCGGGGCCGCGGCGGGGTCACGTGGGCGGCAGGCGGGGGGCCTGGCCCTTCCTCTGCGCCTGCTGTGGGTTCCTCGCGAGTGACCCTCCAGCAGGGGGTAGGGGCGTACTGGGGGTCACCATGAGCGGCGCCTGGTGTGCAGGGGCCCCGAACCCTGGAACTCACTTCGGGACTCCCCCTTAGGACACGAAAGCATGTTCCACTCTCCCTCCTGGAGGCCAAGGGCCCACCTTCCGGGGTGAAGGGTTCTACTCAAGCCCCCGCTCCACATCGGGGCAAAGGGCCATGTTCGCTCCGAACCCAGTCCTGTTTCTGTACCCTTCCAAGGAAGGAGGGGCTCGGTGAGGGGAACCCTTCCTCCTGAGAGTGGAGAGTGGACACCTTTGTGACTGGAGTGGTGGAGCATTTGGGCGAAATGGGGAAGATGCACATAAGAGCTCTTTGATGTTTTGAATAGTTTGAAAGCCTGGTCTGTCTCTGGGAAAGTAGGGAGGGTACCATTGCTGTGTGTTTAGGTGCGATTACAACATGGACGTGTCACATGCTGGTGTGACTTGACCTCCCCAGCTCCATTGGCAGCCTCCTCCCCAGTTTGGAGGGGTGGGGGCCCTTAGAATGGGAGGACTTCTTCCCTTTCAGGAAGCATGTTGGCTCTCTGAGAGCTCAGGCCCTTTGAGAGCTCTCAGGGTTGTCCCAATGCCTCCAGTTGAGGACTGGCTCGTCCCAAGATGGGAGGACCCCTTAGGTGGACTCCTGCCCTGTCTCCTGGTGTGGTCTCAGGCTTCCTCACCCTGGGAATGGGATGGGTTCTAAAGATTCTTGGTGCATTTGATCTGGTTGTCCCTCCACCACATGTGTCTGAGGCAGCTTTAACTGGGGGAGTTGATGCTGTCTGTTGGGGTGATAGACGTACAGCCCCATATGGGCATCCCAAGAGCTTTGGCACGAGGTAAGCTGTTGTTTTGTTTTTAAGAGTTGAACTCAGGGTTTGAATTTCTAAACCATGAACAAGACTGTGGTCATAAGTTAGTTTGTTGGGTTAGGGTTTACTTGAAGTTGCTTTTCATGTATCTAAAATGTAACCTGTGTTCCAGAAGGGTCTTTTGCTCATGTGAGGATTTCAGGTGCTTTGAAGCAAAATGCTTCCAACAGATTTGTTCAGTACATTTTTGCAAGGATTTTGAGGCGGGGTGTTCAAGAACCTGGCTCAAGTCACACTTTCCAACTCTGCACCAGGGTCACCTGCATGAGGAAATGTTTGAGAGCTCTTGCTCATGCAGGTGACCCTCAGGATCCTCCCTGGCACCTGAGCTGTTGTTCCTTTCATCCCTTAGAGTAGAGCCAGTGTTGATTGCAACCTGCCTGCCAACAAGTCAGGCACAAATCCCACTGAGGAGAGGAAAGGGGAGATTTTGACATTCCTAGATACCTCGTGAGAAATTTGAGGCCTTTGGTGAAAATTTCATCTAGGACATCTGCACCCACAGACCCTTCCCTAAATCAGGAGGGCTGCTCCCCACCAGACAGCACCTGAGGTGTTCTAAGAAGTTTTGGTGCCATGGAGGGTGGTTTCAGGTAGTAATTATTCTGTGCTTCTTACTTTATTTCTAGATTGCAGCCAAAATTGGAGGCGATGCTGCTACAACCGTGAATAACAGCACTCCTGATTTTGGTTTTGGGGGCCAAAAGAGACAGTTGGAAGATGGAGGTAACTCCCACTGGATGCTTTTAGTTTGGGAGGAAGGGCTGAGGGCAGAAAGGAGTGCTTTTCTTTGAGTGGGGTTCCTAGTGATGGGAGGGAACCACTGCTTTTCAGTCTCTTAACCTCAGCCATCCCAACTTTGTTAATTCTTTGTTCAGCCTGCCATCCTGAGATCAGGTGGCTGAGAGGAGGACACTCTGATTGTGGCTAGAGTAAAGTTGTAGGTTCCCAAGATCGTTCCTCCCCTTGTGGGAGTAGGGAAACAAGGGGCCTGATGTAAAGTTATGCCAGCCCCAGCTCATGGTGCACTACCACAGAAGTAGCCAGTGTTCAACTCCTGATCAACTCTACTTTTATCCTCCGCTCCTGCCCCAGGCAGGGTTGGTCCTAAACTAGAAGGATTTGGTGCTGCCATTGTTGTTTCCTAGTTAGAAAGTATCTTTTAATCTGGGTGTTCATGGTGGGATTGAGAAGTGTCCCCCACGCCCTGTCCCACCTTAGTGCTGGCCTCTTCTTTCTTCCTGTCTCAGCCCTCATGCTAGGGCTGGGGGGTTGTTTGCCCAGGACATGTGGTATCAGCATCAGGTCTGAGGCAGCCATAGGTGGGTGGGTGCTGCATCTGACATTCTCTTCTTCCACAGATCAGCCGGAGAGCAAGAAGCTGGCTTCCCAGGGAGACTGTAAGTCCATTGGGTGATGTAGGCACAGGGAAGCTTCAGGGTCCTGAGGTTTTGGGAAGTCAGGAACTACGAGCACTGAGCAAGTGGCAGCTTTTATGGAGGGCTCGTGATGTTCACATATGGGGAACCTGTGAGTTTTAGGGATCCTGTAACCCCCTGAAATTGAGACCAAAAAAAAACGTGCATGTGGATTCATTCCCTGTAGAAGCCATCCCTGACTTTGGAGGCTGGGAATGTAGCTCAGTGGTAAAGCATTTGCCTAGCCTGTGTGAGGCTGTATGTTCAACCCCCAGCACCACAAAAAATGAATAAATAAATTTGTCAACCAGGAAGTCTTTAAAAAAAGAAAAATAAGGCCACTATGTGTGTTTTTGTGGGGAAGGACTACAGAACCCGTCAGATTCATGATCAGCTTCAGAACCACCGTGACAAGCACTGGTTGTCCCTTGTGTGGTCAGTGGTACCTTGGGGTGGACGTGTGTGGTGCCTGAAGATAGAGCTAAGCTAGTCTTTCCTTTGGAATTTCTCTCTGCAGCAATCAGTTCTCAACTTGGACCCATTCATCCTCCCCCGAGGTAAGTTGTGACATGGAGAATGGGTTGGTTTCTCAGTTGTCTCTGGCTGAGTATACTGACTTGCGAGGGTTCTGTTTGGGCCTGCACCCTTCAGGTCTTCTTTCTGTTGCTAGTGGACCAGACGGTGCACAGCAGAGAGAAGGCAGGGAACTGTGTCGGTTCCTTGTGCTGCACCCCCCGTGGGGAGGGCAGTTATAATAGTAGCTAATCATGAAGGGTGGGCTCTGCCCTCTTGCTCCCTCCCTTGGGCTGCAGATGCTCAGAAAAACAGACTTCAGTCTTGTGTGGACACTTGTTCCACTGAGTGTCAGCCAAGCCTAAGGGTCTTTGCTACATTTTTGCCACCTCAGATAGATTAAGTGACTCTGACATAGGTCAGTGAGTTTTGTAAAATACAGTAAAAACCAGGAAAATGAAAATAGGATATATAACCAGCTTTATTATTGG
Organism: Sciurus carolinensis; assembly: GCF_902686445.1. Classification (NCBI taxonomy): domain Eukaryota; kingdom Metazoa; phylum Chordata; class Mammalia; order Rodentia; family Sciuridae; genus Sciurus; species Sciurus carolinensis. The sequence goes on along the minus strand of NC_062229.1, from coordinate 3,741,559 downwards.
AGTCAGTAGACATTAAAATGACTTGACCTGCTGTGGGAGCTTCTAAGTGAGTGCTCTCTCTGAGGCAGTGAGAGGACACTGACACCTGCAGAGGTCATGTGACCTGCTGTGGGGAGAGGGAGCCCTATCTGTTGGCTGCTTAGACCTGTGGCATCTTGGTCCCCAGGTTGTAGGATGCAGGGTCTGTAAGCAGAAGCATTGAGAGTCCCCAGAGGCAGAGCCATGGCTTCAGTTTCCCAGGGTCTTTTCTCCAGAAGACTCAGTCTCCCATCCTCCTCCATCCCCTTAAGGCTAACCTTCCATTCTCTCTCTCTTTTTTTTTTTGTGGTGCTAGGAATTTGAACCCAGGGCCTTGTGCTTGTGAGGGAAGCACTCTACCAACTGAGCTTATATCCCCAACCATTCCATTCTCTTTTTTTCAGGACTTCAATGACAGAAGAGTACAGGGTCCCAGATGGCATGGTGGGCCTAAGTGAGTGTGGGTCACTGTGGTGAGGGATGGTGTTCCGAGCCCCTGCCAGCCCAGAACTCCTGGTCAGAGAGATGCCCCTTGTCTGCTCTCATTTCTCCTTCCTTCCTCCTCTGGGCAGGGAGGGCAGGGTTAAAGGCTCTAGGAATGGGGCCCACCCCCTTGCTGACAGGAGCCTGGTGGCCAGAAACCCCTACCCAAATATGCTGAGTTCTGGTCTCCCTCAGCCAATGACTGCTTTTTTTTTTTCTCCTAGTCATTGGCAGAGGAGGCGAACAAATTAACAAAATCCAGCAGGATTCAGGCTGCAAAGTACAGATCTCTCCAGGTACAGAGAACCAGCTTCTTGTGGGAATGGAGACCAGGGCTGACTTGTCCTCTTCTCTTTATCAATCCCTTAATCTTTCTGGGACCCTGTAGCAGTGAGCTGGGCTGGAGTTAATAGGTGCTTACTGTATACTGGGCCCAGGGCAGTATTGCAACTATTGTACCACCACTCAGTGTAACTGACTTTTTTCTTCCCGTTAACTGGCCACGGGTGGGCAGGCGGAGGTGTAGGATCAAGCACAGGTGCCTCTGTTCAGGCAGTGTGTGCTGAACCATTGTTTTAGGTTGCCTCCTAAGTAACTGCAAGGAGGAGTGTGTGAGGCAGCGTGGAGTATTAGAGGAGTAATCATTCGCGGCGGTCAGGCCTGGGTGTAAGTTCCAATTCTGACTCTTCATCTGATCTCAGACAAGTCGTTTGCCTCTGCACTTTGGATGCCTGCTTGACAGGCTTTCTGAGAATTCTTGTGTGAAGCGCATCGACTATTGAGACTGGAGAGATTCTCAGTGATGTTGAGACAGGGCATAGATTTGAGGCTTTCTGGAATCTGCCTCTCCCTCCAGCTCATCTTTTCCTCTTCAGATTGTTTCTTTTATTGGATGTTAGCTTCCTGACCTTGGTCTTGAATGGAGTAACTTTCCAGGCATTTGTGGGGAAATAAATTGATTTGTCAGGCTGGGGAGTGGTGACAGAAGTGGCCGCAGGTGGTTCTGGGAGTGTCCTCATCTCCATGGCAGGTCTTTCTGTGCCCTCAGGCCCAGGAGGGTACTGACCCCATTTCCTCTTCTCTCCAGACAGCGGTGGCCTACCTGAGCGCAGCGTGTCCCTGACAGGAGCCCCTGAATCTGTCCAGTAAGTCTCTGACTGGCCCTTGCTGTGGTGAGGGGAGCAGGCAGAAGCCCTTCTTAACTTCATTAGTCGAGGGCAACACCACACGGGTCTTCCTCTCCTGCCCTCTAGAGAGCTGTGTTGATATGTTGATAGGTCGACTGCCCAGAATCCAGACATCTGGGAAAGCTGCAAGCCTGAACATTCCCAGTGCCTGCCCCTGTCCCTTGTTATTTCTATCAGATAAACTCACTGGGGTCAGCTCCCCTTTAAGCTGGGTGGGGCAGCTGGCCAGTACCCTTATTTTTAAGTGACAGCACCCTATTCTTCTCCTCCTCAGGAAAGCGAAGATGATGCTGGATGACATTGTGTCTCGGGGTCGTGGGGGTCCCCCAGGACAGTTCCACGACAATGCCAATGGGGGCCAAAATGGCACTGTGCAGGAGATCATGATCCCTGCGGGCAAGGCCGGCCTGGTCATCGGCAAAGGCGGAGAGACAATTAAGCAGCTACAGGTGAGGGGCAGCACCAAGGACAGGCAGCACAGTTCCCTCCTGTGCACAGGGCTTCCCCACCCCCTCCAGCTCCAGAAAGTCACACTAACTGTTATCATTGGTTGTCAAGGAACGTGCTGGAGTGAAGATGATCTTAATTCAGGATGGTTCCCAGAATACAAATGTGGACAAGCCCCTCCGTATCATTGGAGATCCTTATAAAGTGCAGGTGAGCATTCCCTGGGGTGTGCTGGGCTCTGAAGATCTCAGGGACAGGCAGGCTGGTGGCAGGGTCTGCATTCTTTGGGATTTGTGCAGATGTGCAATGTGAAGAGGTCTTCAAGAATACCAGCTTTGAGGGCTGGGGAGATAGCTCAGTTGGTAGAGTGTTTGCCTTGCATGCACAAGGCCCTGGGTTCAATCCCCAGCACCTCCAAAAAAAAAAAAAAGAATACCAGCTTTGAAGTCAGTCCCGACCTGCTCTTTTATTGAGCTGCTTCAACAGTTGGCCTCAATTGCAACCTTCCTTTCTTTATCTGGAAGACTAGACTGCTGGTGGTGCCTGCCCCCCGTTAGGGTGGCAGATAGAGAGCTCAGTGGGATATTTTGCTGGGTTCCACAGAGACTTGTGGAACCTTCGCTGAGACTGGGAGCCTGGGAGGACAGGTGCTGTGGGTGGCAGGGTTTGCCCATGCTTTCTGTGCCCCTTATGTTTGCAGCAAGCTTGCGAGATGGTGATGGACATCCTCCGGGAACGTGACCAAGGAGGCTTTGGAGATCGGAATGAGTATGGATCTCGGATTGGTGGGGGCATCGATGTGAGTGCAAGAACACCCCAGGAGATAGAGGGCCAAGAGATGGGCAGAGGGCAACAGAGCTGCAGGAGATGGCACTGGGCTGACCCCTGTTCTTCTTTCTCTCCCAGGTGCCTGTACCCAGACATTCTGTTGGGGTAGTCATTGGCCGGAGTGGAGAAATGATCAAGAAGATCCAGAACGATGCTGGTGTGCGGATACAGTTCAAGCAAGGTCAGGGCTGAGCCTGAAATCGGTGTGAGTGGTTTGGTGGGCTCTCCTCTTAGGATCAGTCAGGGGCTGTGACTGCCATTGGCCTTTCCTGGGAGGCAAACCCCGAGGCAGCATGGCACTGTGGTTAGGCCATAGCCCTTGGTTGGGCCTTCTTGCTCTTGATCCAGCCATCAGCACATGCCTTATCTCTTCCCATGTGAAACAGCTTTGTGAAAGTTGACCATGTGTGGTCTTTCCATGGGAAATATGTTTCCTGTACCCATCAAATCTACCCAGGGCAGCCTGGGGTACCCAGGCGACTGGGTCAGATGACTGGCCTAACCTAAGTTCTTGTCACCCTAAACATGGGCAGAGAGACCCCCTCTCCATTATTGTTAAGAGATTATACTGTAAAACCACTCAGCTGACAACCTAGCTTCTATCCTGGAGTATGGCTCTGCCCCTTTCCCAGTCCCAGAGGGAGCAGGATTTGGCAGGTGGCACTCTTTTTTTGTGGTACTAGGGATTGAATCCCGGGCCTTGTGCTTGCAAGGCAAGCACTCTACCAGCTGAGTTATATCCCCAGCCCCAGGTGGCACTCTTGAGACCTTACAAATGTTTGGCTTGGGACATTGTCTGCCTGAAGAGGTAATGTTGCAGGGGTTTGGAGTTTTGCTTTTCTTTTAAATCAGTCTCTCTGCTCTCTTGGTGCTGGCCTCAGATGACGGGACAGGACCTGAAAAGATCGCTCACATCATGGGCCCCCCAGACAGATGTGAGCATGCCGCCCGGATTATCAATGATCTCCTTCAGAGCCTCAGGGTAGGTGACCTGGGGGGGTGCTGAGTGGGCTGGGGAGGCCAGGAGGAGTCTGGCTTGGCCACCCCAGCAGAGTTAAGACCAGGCAGGCTTCCTGGTTGATACTTTTCCTCCTCCCTGTCTGGCAGAGTGGTCCCCCGGGCCCTCCTGGGGGCCCTGGCATGCCCCCCGGGGGCCGGGGCCGAGGACGAGGCCAAGGCAGCTGGGGCCCTCCTGGTGGGGAGATGACCTTCTCCATTCCCACCCACAAATGCGGGCTGGTGATCGGCAGAGGTAAGTAGCCCTACATGCCCTCCACCCCTGCCCTGTGCCCTGCCCCATGCCCTGCCCACCCAATTTGACTGGCTCTGGCTCTCCAAAGGTGGTGAGAATGTGAAAGCCATAAACCAGCAGACGGGCGCCTTTGTAGAGATCTCTCGGCAGCTGCCACCCAATGGGGACCCCAACTTCAAACTGTTCATCATCCGAGGCTCACCCCAGCAGATCGACCATGCCAAGCAGCTCATTGAGGAGAAGATCGAGGTGGGCTCCAGGAGGGGGTCTCAGTGTGGGTGTACACTCTCCTCCCACCCACTGCTCACCTCACCAGCTTCTCCCTTTCAGGGCCCCCTCTGTCCAGTTGGACCAGGCCCTGGGGGACCAGGCCCTGCTGGCCCCATGGGCCCCTTCAACCCCGGGCCCTTCAATCAGGGGCCACCAGGGGCTCCCCCACAGTGAGTATTCCTCTCAGACTCTTGGGACTTGGGGCATGGGGTGGCCTGGAGAGGACAGGCCCCATTTCCATTCCCACTAAGAAGCCTGCTGCCACATCGCAGGTGCTCATTGTCGGGCCTGGGGCAGCCTGTCTCACAGATGCCACGCAGAAACAGCATGGCCTTGCTGGCCTTGGTATCTTCCTCATGCGGGTGCTCAGATGTTTTTTGTGTGACTTCTGTGTCATGTCCTTGGGCCAACGCCCAGACACCCTGTTAAGTCTGGTGGTTGGGGCTTCTGACCTGCTGACTGCCTGCTGCCATCCCTGCCTGATGCTGATGGCTGTGGCCACCGCACCTCAGCTCATTGTGTTCCCTCCTCTTGTCCTGCAGTGCTGGTGGCCCCCCTCCTCACCAGTACCCGCCCCAGGGCTGGGGCAATACCTATCCCCAGTGGCAACCGCCTGCTCCTCATGACCCAAGTAAGTGGCAGACTGCGCAGGGGAAGCTGGGGCCAGACTCCTGAGCCCCCTTCCTCAGCCTGGACTCCCCTTTGGCCTGCAGATAAGGCTGCTGCAGCAGCCGCAGACCCCAACGCCGCCTGGGCCGCCTACTACTCACACTACTACCAGCAGCCCCCAGGACCTGTCCCAGGACCTGCCCCGGCCCCTGCTGCACCGCCCACTCAGGGGGAGCCTCCGCAGCCCCCTCCCACTGGCCAGTCGGACTACACTAAGGCCTGGGAAGAGTATTACAAGAAGATAGGTGAGTCTGTAGTGAGCTGGGGGAGTCAAGTCCCACCCAGGAAGGGCATCCTCTGACCCCACTTGGCCCCACAGGCCAGCAGCCCCAGCAGCCTGGAGCACCCCCCCAGCAAGACTACACGAAGGCCTGGGAGGAGTACTACAAGAAGCAAGGTGAGCAGGCGCTGGAGGGTTGGCAGGACTGTGGGGACAAGTGCTCGCCTCTCCCAACAGCCACTCACCCTCCTCCACCTACAGCGCAAGTGGCCACCGGAGGGGGTCCTGGAGCACCCCCAGGATCCCAGCCAGACTACAGCGCCGCCTGGGCGGAGTATTACAGACAGCAGGCCGCTTACTACGGACAGACTCCAGGTCCTGGTGGCCCCCAGCCGCCTCCCACCCAGCAGGGACAGCAGCAGGCAAGTGGGAATTGCCACCCTCCTCCTCCTCCTTTCTCCTTCCAACCCCCGGCCACCGTCCATCCTGCCTTAGTGGGTAGCGCCGGAAACCCCTTCCCCTGCGGGGTGTGCCCTTGATGCCTGCAGCGGGGCCGTGTGGCAGAGGTCTCCGGGAGTGCCCACGCGCCCGCCGGGAAGCGCACGCTGGGTCCAGAGGTTAACGAAGAGGCCTCCCTCCGCCAGCTGCTTGTTCCTGTGTAACGCTGTCGCGATGCTGGGGGAGCGCGAATCACACAAAGGTGGAACTTGTGAACTGGTGGGTAGTCCTGGGGGTGGGGGACAGGCAAGCAGCATCGCGTTGGTCGCCATCCCAGCTGCTAACCCACTCACTCAAAATCTGGCCACTTGGGAAGAAAACGTCTATTTTTTCCCCCTCAATGCATCACTTTTTTTTTTGGTTTTTGTTCTTTTTATTCTTTCATTTTTGTTAAGCCACGATCTTTATCCTGTGTCCAACCAAGTGACTGTTGCAGGCAGCCTGGCTCTGCGGGGATGTGGGGAGCCAGGAGCCCGCCCAGAGGGTTGGGGCACTGTTCAGCCTCTCGCTCTCGCGCTCGCCTCTGTGTCCCGGTCTTGTCTGTGAAGTGGGCATGACGATCGTTGCCACCTTCCAACCTACCTCACAGGGGTGTTGTGGGGACACCGTGATCTCTGATTGTCAATGTTGTGATGCGCCGGGAGCCCGCCCCCTCTTCTTCCTTCCTTCCTTCAGACAGGACAGCTCTCCTGCCCGCGCCTCTCTGCCTCTGCTTCTCTCTTGCTGCCGCGCTCCTCTCTTCCCCATCGAGGAGCAGTCTTGACTCCAGCGAGTCCGTGAGGCTAGCTCACTCACCTCCGTCCTCCTCCCTTCCACCTGAGCCAGCTGCAGGTTTGGGAGCGGCTTCCTGGCCCCTCCCGCCCCGTGTGGGTGTTCCAGCCTTTCCAGCCTCCTTGTCACCCCCAGTCCCTGCTCCCCCTCCCCGTAGTGACCAATTCCTATCTCTTCCCTCTCCGCAGGCTCAATGAATCGAATGAATGTGAACTTCTTCATCTGTGAAAAATCTTTATTTTTTTCTCCATTTTGTTCTGTTCGGGGCTTTTGTTTGTTTTATATTTCATGGTTTGGCGATAGAGCGATGGCCGCCATGGGGGTGCCGGGGAGCCCTCGCGGTGAGTGCCGAGGTGGTGGCACAGGCTGCCAGGCTCTCGCTCTCTCGCTCCTTCTGTGTCTCTCATACTCTTCCTTTCAAAATCGGGATACTTCACGTTGAGCCAGCCTTAGAAGATAGCGAGAATTAAATCTCTGCCAAAAAAATTTTAAAATTAAAAACAAAGAGCAGAACAAAACCTATAAAATGATATATAAATATATATATATAAATCTCTATACCCCCCAGCCTTCCTGAAACCGCCTGAGGGTAAAGTGATTCATTTTCTCCCTACTGTCCGTGGCCCTCTTCTTGTTTTTAAAATAAACTTTTAAAAAAGGAAAAAAAAAGTCATTCTTGCTTTTTTTTTTTTTTTTTTCCTTCCTTTTCTTTTCTTTTTTTCTTTTTCTTTTTTTTAGTTAGCGTTGGAACATTCCTTGGACCAGGTGTTGTATTGCAGGACCCCTCCCACCCGCCTCTCCTCCTCTCGCTCCTTTTCCTCCCTTAGCTCGGCCGCACGCCCCCCCCCCCCCCCCCCCCAGGACTGGTCTGGTCTTTTGTCTTTTCATCTGTTCAAGAGGAGATTGAAACTGAAAACAAAATGAGAACAAACAAAAAAATTGTATGGCAGTTTTTACTTTTTATCGCTCGTTTTTAACTTCACAAATAAATGATAACAAAACCTCCCTGTGTCTGCTGGGTGCCGTCTGTCTGTCTCTCCCTCTCCTCCTTCCTCCCTGTAGGGTTTTGAAGCAGATGTTGTTCTTTATAGATGTTTTAAAAAATGGTAATGGTGATTGGAAATTACAAGCTTTGTGTTGTGTGTGTGTTTTTTTTTTTAAGAAAACCAAAATATAAAAAATAGTTTTTTGCAGGTGCATTGTGCTTTCTTAAACACCCCCCCCCCCGCTTTTTTTTATTGTTGTTGTTGTTGCTAAATAAACTGCTTTTTGTTAAAAAAAAAAAAAAAAGAAAGAAAGAAAGAAAGAAAGAAAAGAAAGAAACTGCATGCTGGCCACAGTTCTGTTTGAGGAACAGGTTCAACCCAAGGGAGTGGGATGTGGTCCCCCGAGACTGCCGTTCACCTCTGGAAAGGAGACAGTGGCTGAGTCCTGGCAGGGCAGTCCCCTGTCCCTGTTTTTCCCTCTGGGAACTTGGGAAGCAAAGCACCCTCCAGGGACAAGGGTTCCCATGGATGCAGCCGTGGCTGCAGAGCCTCGTGCAGTGGCTGTGCCTCAGGAGTGGCCCAGCTTGTCCTGCACCCGCCTTTGTTTGGTTCTAACAGCCTGGGGTGGAGGTGTGGCTTGTGCCACTGCCCACTGAGGTAACTGGATGGCAGAGGGCACTGAGCTGCGACCTGTCTGGCCCAAGGTGGACGGTGGCAGGTCTCCGAGGTTATGGGTGAATACTAACATTTACAAATCAGGGTTCATAATCAAAAAGTAGTGGCCTGGGTCCACCGGCCAGGCCGACCACACTGGGTAGGAGCTCACCTTGTCCAGGTGTGTTAGGCACCTACCCCCACTGTAGGGACCTGGGAAGCAGGATCTGCTCAGGGCAGGGCTCCCTGGGCCCCTGGTGGATGTCGCAGGCACCACACCCCTCTTGAGTCCTGCACAGGCTCTGGGGTGGGGGCCGGCCCAAGCCCCCGCCCCTCCCAGCTCACCACAGACTTTCAATGACAGAGCAACACTTGGCAAAAATGTTCTCTGGAGCTTCTTCTGCCAAGATCTAGAAAAGGGGGAGCCCAAGAGGAAGGTGTAAGTCCCATGGCAGGGACACTACCCCCCACCCTCAGATACACCTGGGACACCCGCAGGTTAGCCGGCCCAGGTGCCACCCCAAGGCTACGGGACACAGCAAGAGGAGTCAGGGTGGGAAATGCTGTCCCTTGGCCCAGTCCAGAAGGGTGGGTGGTGCAAGAGCGGCCCTCTGTCCATCCCATTCCAGCTAAAAGTGGACCTGGAGGTGCTGCACTTGAGCCTGGGATGTGGGAGAAGGCACAGCTCAGACTTGGGACAGGGACAAGGATACACAGTTCCTGCATCCACATTACTCTGAAGAGTACAGGAGCCAGGCAGGTCACCATGAACTGTGACACCCTGATGCGTTCGTCTGCGGGGGAATGTGAAATCTAAAGGATTTCTTGGGGTTTTAGCGCCTGTTACATCCTGTGCTTCACACAGCCTGTGCTTAGTGGAGGAAAGCCCCCGGTGTGTGCTGGGGAGACCAAGGCCAGCCTCAGGGTGACCCTGAGCTGGGTAAGCTTGACTGACTTCCTAGGGTGTGTGACTGACCAGGGGGAGTTACCTACATTTCGCAGCAGGTTCTTCTGTTGGTAGAAGGTCAGGACAGGCTCACACAAGGTATAATAGGTCGCCAGGTGACGAAACATGACCACCTCACAGTCTTCTGCCCTGTGTTCCACCTGGCCCCGGTGCAGCACCCGCCGGACCATGGTCTGCATGGAACAGTCAAACGCGATGACAATGTCGGGGGCCCGGCCCACCTAGGCACCAACCAAGGGGACTGGATGAGGAAGGGGCCCCGGGCACCAGTTCTCCCAGAGACCAGGAGTGAGATAAATTCTGGGCCTCCCTGGTCTCTTGCTTAATTCAAGTTCTATGTACTTAGTTTTTGGAGAGCTAGGTCAATTACGTTCCCAGAGCTACTGAGCCAGACAAGGCACATGGGAGAGTGGGTCTTGCTGCCCCGCCTGCCCAGGACCACCCTCCTGGAGGCAGTGAGGGCATCTGCTCTTGGCCCTCCTGCTAGGACAACCTTAGAGTCTATGGCACAAACAAATATGCCTCTGATACTCTTCCTTCTTTTTTATGCAAGGGGTAAAAACATGATTTACCATGACTTCACTCGGCAGAGATGATTGTATCAGCACATAACACATTTCCTGACTCCATGACCACTGTGCAGTTGTCCTTCAGTCTCACCAGGGGACTGGTTCCAGGACTGCCCACAGGTGTCACAATCTGGATACCTGAGTCTCTCATAAAATGGCATAATTCACACAGAATCTACCCACATCCTTTGTGCGTGTGTGTGTGTGTGTGTGTGTGTGTGTGTTGTACTTGGGATTGAATTCAGGGGCACTTTCCCACTGAGCTACCCTCCCCTGCCCTGTATTTTTTGAGACTGGGTCTTACTAAGTTGCTGAGGCTGGTCTGGAACTTGTATCTTCCTGCCTCAAGTTGAGTTGCTCTGAGTTGCTGGATTACAGGCATGAGCCACTCTGCCTGGCCTCCCATAGACTTTCAAGTCATTTCTAAATGACTTGTAATACCTCATGCAATATAAATGCTGTGTAAATAGGTGTTTATAGTTTATGGAATGACGGGGAAAAGCATACTTGTTCAGTACAGATGCAATTTTTTTTTTTTTAATATTTGTGATCAGTGGTTGGTTGACTCCACAGTGGCGGGAAACCATGAGTGTGAAACTGGCAGATACAAAAGGCTGACTATGTTATAAAGGAGCCAAGTCATACTAAATTAGTTTATAATTTACATGTGATAAGAACATAATTTTTTAATGGAGATAAGGTTGAAGAAATCAGCAAAAATGCCCAGGAGAGGCTTGGAAGAGAAAAGCAACAGGTGGCGGAGGTCGGGGAGGGACATCAAATCCTACTAGATATTAAAACATGACAAAGCCTCTACAATAGCAGCACGCAACTAGAAAAATAGAACAAAACAAAGAACAGAAGTAGATCCAGGTCAATGTAGCAACTTGCTGTATGGCCAGGGGATATCCTACGTCAGTGGAGAAGGGATGGACTTTTAAATAAATGGTGTTGGGATAACTGGTTAGCAACTCGGAAGAAGCAAAAATTTGGCTCCTTCCTTCGTTGTCCAAACTAGCCTCAAACAAATCAAAAGAAACCATATGGGAACTAGGAAAAAACAACATGGAAGAATCACCTTATATCCTGGGAGTGAAATAAATTACACCGCAAAATCCAGGAACAATAATGGTAAAGGTTGATAAATGGGGTGAACATTTGAAAACGAGTTGCCTTAGCCAGGGGAGTGCTATGTGCCTTGGGCTTGGCACTTGGGAGACGGAAGCCAGAGGATCACCTGAATCCAGGTACTGGACTGTGTGACCATGGTTGGCAACATAGGGAGAAGGAGAGGCAGAAAGGAGAGAGGAGGAGGAGGAGGAGGAGGAGGAGGAGGAGGAGGAAACATTACTTGCTCTACAAAAAAAAAGTGTATAAACACACACACACAATAAAGTTAAAAGGTAACTGACAAACTGGGAAAAAATCTGCAAGCCATATCACAAAAACTAACACCACTAATGTGGAAAGAGTTTCTAAGAATTAACAAGGAAGCTGCAATCCCAGGGGCTCCGGAGGCTGAGGCAGGAGGGTTACAAATTCAAAGTCAGCCTCAGCAACATAGTAGAACCTGCCAAAATAAAAATAAATAAATAAATAAAATAAAAATAAAAAGCTTTAAAAGGGCTGGGGATGTGGCTCAATGGTTAAACACTTCTGGGTTCAATCCCTGGTACCAGGGGAAAAAAATCAGCACGGAAAACACCAACAATTATTTGAAGAAAAATAAAAAGTATAGAGGGGGTTCACAGAGGTGGCCTTTTAACTTTGGGAACTTAACTCAGTAAGAGAAACGCCGATAATACTGCACTGAAATATCACTTCTCACTTAAGCAGGTTGACAAAAATCCAAAACTCTGGCGGCATCCTTTGTTAGTGTGGCTGCTGGTACCCATGTCAAATGAAGAGCCACCTGAGTGTCCAGCAAGATTATTTGTGCTTTTCTCTTTAACCCAGCAATTCCACTCCTAATCCGTTTCAAAGATAGCGAAGTTAGGAGATGACAGTCCAAGTTATGTAGCGTGGCAGGGTCTGTGGAGGCAAAAGACTGGAAACAACCGAGAGCAATGAGAGACCAACTGCATACATGACCGCCCGGCCGTGCAGTGGAGTCCCATAAGGTCACAGGGAGTTCTCTGGACACAGACAGAGAACTGGATACGAGCAAACATTGAAAGTGGGGAGAGGGAAGAATGTGCAGAGAGAGATGGGGACACACACATCCCCACTTTATTTCTGAAAACAGCAACATCAGAAGAACAAGACAAGAACTACTGAAAAGGCTAGCGCGGGAGGAGGAGGGCAGACGGGTGGGGAGGGGTACCAGACTCAGGATGTGTCTTCATGTGACTTTGGTTTTGGAAGCATGAAACAATTTCCCAGTTCAAAAATTAAATTTTAGGAACAGCTCAGTGGTAGAGCTCATACTTAGCACACACACACACACACACACACACACACACACACACAAAATAAATGAGTAAAATGAAATATTTAGCATGCACAAGACCTTGGTTTGATCCCCAGTGCCATCAATAAGTAAATAATAAACATCTCAAACAAAAAAGGAGTCCCTAATTATAAAAAGCCAAACGAAAACAAACGAGTTCAATTGTGTATCAATCTCATCACACAATTAAAATTACAGAGAAAATCATTATTCCAAATGACCTGGTATTTTTTATTTACATTCATCCATGGGGGGATATATTATAAGGAAGAGTAAGACTTTAAAGAAAGCTTAAATTTATGTCAGCAGTTTTATTCTTAGGGAAAAAAAACTGGTGGTACCGGGGACTGAACCCACTCAGAGGCACTTTACCGCTGACCTATACATCCCGAGACTTACTTTATTTTTTATTTTGAGACAAGTCTCACTAAATTGCTGAGGCTGACCTTGAACTTGCGAACCTTCTGCTTCAGCCTCCCAAGCCGCTGGGATGACAGGTGTGCACCACTGCACCAAGTTTAGTAGTTAATAACGACGCGCTGTTGGAAGCTATTTTGTATCTCACGGGATAATGCAAACGAGTACACTGATAGCAACCCAAATTTTTAGTGACAGGGAAGAGAGAAGTAAAACACTGTAAATGTCATGTGTGAACTGCTAAGATCAATGTGGACTTGTGCTTTTAAAAGTATGTGCTCTAAAACGGCAAGGTATTGGCACCAAAATAGACAGGTAGATCAATGGTACAGAATAGAGGACATGGACACAAACCCAAATAAATGCAATTTTCTAATACTAGACAAAGGTGCCAAAAATATGCAGTGGAGAAAAGATAGCCTCTTCAACAAATGGTGCTGGGAAAACTGGAAATTCATATGCAACAGAATGAAACTAAACCCCTATCTCTCACCCTGCACAAAAATCAACTCACAATGGATCAAGGACCTTGGAATCAGACCAGAGACCCTGCATCTTGTAGAAGAAAAAGTAAGTCCAAATCTTCAACATGTCAGCTTAGGATCAGACTTCCTTAACAGGACTCCCATAGCACATGAAATAAAAGCAAGAATCAACAACTGGGATAGATTCAAACTAAATAGCTTTCTCTCAGCAAAGGAAACTATCAGTAACGTGAAGAGAGAGCCTACAGAGTGGGAGAATATCTTTGCCACTCATACTTCAGATAGAGCACTAATTTTCAGAATATATAAAGAACTCAAAAAACTCTACACGAAGAATACAAATAACCCAATCAACAAATGGGCTAAGGATATGAACAGATGCTTCACAGAAAAAGATCTACAAGCAATCAACAAACATATGAAACAATGTTCACCATCTTTAGTAATAAGAGAAATGCAAATCAAAACTACACTAAGATTCCATCTCACCCCGATTAGAATAGCGATTATCAAGAATACAAGCAACAATAGGTGTTGGAGAGGATGAGGGAAAAAGGTACACTCATACATTGCTGGTGAGGCTGCAAATTAGTGCAGCCACTCTGGAAAGCAGTGTGGAGATTCTTTTTTTTTTTTTTTTTTTTTTTAATTAATTAATTAATTAATTTTTTTTATTTTATTGTAAACAAATGGGATACATGTTGTTTCTCTGTTTGTACATGGCGTAAAGGCATACCATTTGAGTAACATACATTCACATAGAGTAATGCTGTTTGATTCATTTAGTTATTTTTTTCCATTCCCCCCCACCCCTCGCATCCCTCTTTTCCCTCTATACAGTCCTTCCTTGTGTGGAGATTCTTTAGAAAACTTGGAATGGACCTACCATTTGACCCAGCTATCCTACTCCTCGGTCTATACCCAAAGAACTTAAAATCAGCATACTATAGAGATACAGCCACATCAATGTTCATAGCTGCTCAATTCACAATAGCCAGATTGTGGAACCAACCTAGATGTCCTTCAATTGATGAATGGATAAAGAAACTGTGGCATATATATACACTGGAATATTACTCAGCTATAAAGAATAATAAAATTATGGCATTTGCAGGCAAATGGATGAAATTGGAGAATATTATGTTAAGTGAGATAAGCCAATCTCAAAAATCCAAAAGACGAATGATCTCACTGATAAGCAGATGATGACACATAATGGGGGGGTGGGAGGGGGGCAAGAATGGAGGAAGGAGGGACTGTATAGAGGGAAAAGAGGGTGGGAGGGGTGGGGGGAAGGAAAAAATAACAGAATGAATCAAACCTCATTACCCTATGTGAATGTATGATTATGCAAATGGTATGCTGTTACTCCATGTACAACAGAAACAACATGTATCCCATTTGTTTACATAAAAATTAAAAAAAAAAAAAAAAAAGCATGTGTTCCGACCTGGGGTAGGGCTCAGTGGCAGAGGACGGACTTGCTTAACACCGGAAGACCCTGGTTCGTCCCCAGACCCGCAAAACGAAAATATGAGTTTCCTTGCTCTGTTGGCTGTTGTCTGGAAACACCCGCCACTTAACGAGGGTTCCTTGAGAAAGTGCCGGCCTGGGACAGGGCAGGAGGAGGGCCAGGGAGGCTCAGAGTCCTGCGCCAGAAAGCGGTGTTCCACGGGAAGAGGTCGCCGGGTCCGCATGAAGGGGCGCCCCGAGGCCAAGGTGCGCCCTATTGAGCATCAGAAAGATAGCTAACTGGAAAAAGAAATTAGAAATGACAAAGGGAAGATGACTGCAGCTGACGGGAACACACTGAACAGGGACAGCTGCCCCTTGGCACCCATGGGGGACGGTTCCAGGAACACAGCAGATTCCAAAATCCGAGCTCAAGTCCCTTCCACAAAATGGCACAGCGTTTGCACAGAGCCTCCACACATCCTCCCGCAGGGCTGAAATCCTCTGGAGATGGCTTAGGATACCCAGCACGACGTCGGCACTGTGTCAGAGGTGCTGTGCTGGTGTTCCGGGAACAGCAACAAGGAAGCCTGTATGTTTTCGGCACAGGAGCCATGTTTCCCCCCCCGTTCTGGGGACTGAACCCCGGGCCTGAGGCACAGCTGCGCCCTCGGCCCTTTCTGGTTTTTACTTGGAGACAAAACCTCACTGAGCTGCCCAGGCAGGGCCCGGAACTTCATCCTCCACCTCAGTCTCATGTGCCACCACACCCAGCAAGGGGCGGTTTTTAAAATGAATCTTTCCACCTGCGGCTGCTTGAGTCTGTGGATGAGAGACCCACAGACAGGAGGCCAACTGTGTTCACAGGAGTCCACCGCCAGAGAGGGAGAGCAAGACAGGAGCCACAGGACAACGGCTCCTATCGTCCGCACAGGGGTGGCTGGGACCCCAACTCCTGTTCACTGCTACAGGCCAAGGGCCAGGTGTTCATCCCAGCCCCCTCCTAGAGCAGGATTTCAGGATAACCAGAGTTCTAGTGGAGAAAGAAAATGTTCTTCATTAGGGAAAAATTCCAATGCATAAATAAGGGGAAACTGGCCAGCAGGGAAAACTTAGCATTTAGCAACATTTAATTAAATAAACAATTCAGCTCAGCAACAGATGAAACCATTAGGCAAGAGGCTGATGGGCATTCTGCAACAGTAACGGCCGTGACCTTTCCTGAGGACGGTCTTGACAAAGTAGCAAGGAAGATCTAATGACACGAACAAGGAAAACTGATGTTCCCACAGTTCTGGAGGCTGGAAGTCCAGGTCAAGGTGTCTGCAGGGCTGCTCTCTCCCCCACGGCCTCTCTCCGTGGCTTGGAGACGCCATCTTCTCCCTGTGTTCCTACATGGTCACCCCTCTGTGTCTGTGTCCCCATACCTTCTTACAGGACTGTCCTCGCACACACTAATGAGTCCATTAAAGACTCTATTTCCAAATATATACAGTCACATTCCAAGGTCTTAGAGGCTAGGATTTTGATTTTGATTTATTTCATTTCTTGTGTGTGTGCGCGTGTGCGTGCACACGTGCTTGGGACGGAACTAGGACCTCACACGTGCTGGACGAGGGCTCTATCACCGGCCACACCCAGCCCTAGGTCTTGGTCTTTTTCTTTTTCGGTGCTAGGAATTGAACCCAGGGGCGCTCAATGGCTGAGCTACACCCCGGTCCTTACTATATTTTTATTTTGAGACAGGGTCTCACTGAATTATCCAGGCTGACCTGGAACCTGCAATCTCGGGGCCTCAGCCTCACCCAGCACCTGGACGACAGGTGGCCCCCACTCCCTGCTGAGAGACACAATTCAGCTCCCAACAGACTCCGGCCTAAGAGCGTGCGGCCTCAGGCATCCAGGAGCCTCCGCGGTGCTCCGCTTGGACCTACCCAGCAAGCCCTGGCAGGACCGAACTGCTCAGGGACAGGCAGGATGTGATCCCCACCACTGTCAAAGCTCAGCAGGAAGGGACTTCTGTCTGTCCAACTTGAGCTCTGGGTTTTGGTCTGTTCGTTTTCCCTGCTGCCATTGCGCGGGTCTGGCTGTGGTGCTGCTGGGGATGGACTCCAGGGTCACACAGGTGCTGAGCACACGCTCCATGCTGAGCTTGTGCCGACCCCCCGGCGCTGTTCTCCCCTCTCCCAGGACCACCACTGGGCCCCCGAGAACACGGGGCCTGACACATTTAAGAAACCAACAAACCATCTCGAGGAGACAAGAGGAGGCTCCTCCTGATAGATGGGACAAAGGTGATGCTGAGTCCCAGTTCATAGAAACGCAGAGGCAGGAGTTCTGAAAACCGCAGGCAGGGGCGGCTGGGGTGAAGTGCATGCTCAGCACGCGTGCGCCCTGGGCTCTGGCCCCGACCCGGCACCAAGAAACACTAACATAAATACGGCTTTGCCATCAGCGAGATGCACACCATGTGACACTAAGTGAGCTGAACACCAGGTTTCTTCAAGAAATTGCAAGAGGAAAAAAAAGAGAGAGACCGAGATAAAAGATGCACTGAGAAGAAAAGCGAGGCAGGACTCGCATCAGCCAACTGCAGCGCCTGCCTCGCCACCCAACAGGAGCGGCTGTTCCGCACGCAGACACCCAGGCAGGACCACCAGGCTGCCGCAGGGAGGCCCCAGCGGGACGACCAGCGCTCGGCTTGACCAGTCTCCCCTTTGAGAAATACATGCTAAGTAAAACACTTGTGCATGGAAAACAACGTAGTGAACCTGGATTCAAGACAGCCTGTGGCTGACCTTCTGGGCGCAGGGAAGATGAGGGACACAGGGGAAGGGACACAGTGCAGGGGACAGACCCTGGTGGGCTGGGAGAGGCCCTGTGGAGACACTGGTGCTGGGCTCCCCAGGCTAACCAAGCCGCTTTAAGAGACATTCCCGAGACGCTGAAGAAAGTGAAGTCAGTACTGAGGGATGAACGCCCACGGTTTCAGATCTGAGGTCGCGGTCAGCGTGAGGTTTGGGGAGGACACGGATACACATGCACCGCTGGGCAGTGGGCTGGATGCAGAGAGAACCAATGTGGCCACACGGTGACGGTGGCTGTACCTGCTACTGTCCCACTGCCGTGAGTTCCACACTTTCGTCACAAACATTGAAAGGCTTCACTGCTGGCTTCCCACTCGGGAGCAGTGAGAGCACAGAGCTGGCAACTCTCCCTCTCCGGTGAGGACAGTGACTGTGGACCAGGGTGTCTGCTTCCTCTGGCCGACCTGGGCTGGTGCCTCCGGATCTGCCCACTGCCAGCCCCAGTTGACACCCCCAAGCCATCCTCTTCCTTTTCATACTTCTTACTTTTTAAGGTAGTGGTATCATTACTTGGATCCTTGGAGAATTAATGTCACTGGCCATGGGGGTGACTAAAAACAATGTTAGGTTCAGCCCTCTGTTTCTGTCTCTGCTGTTCAACCAAACACAGACCGAAAAATTGCATCTCCCAACAGGTACAGACTTCTTTCCTTGCTGTCAGTCCCTAAACAGATACAAGGGACAGTTACTCACACAGCACTGACACCCTACCAGGTGTTGTAAGTCCCTGGAGATGACTGAGGTCCACAGGAGGGGACTAGGGGTGTGTCTCAGTCTAGAGTGCTTGCCTGCAGGCATGGAGCCATGGGTTCATTCCTGGCACCCCCCCCAAAAGTAAATAAAATGTCAGAGCCTACAGAAGAGCGTGCACAGGTTCTATGAAAACCCTGTGCCCTGCATCATAAGGTCTCGAACTTCTCTCTATTTTTGGCCTCAGGGAGTCCTGGAACCAATCCCCATGAGGATGCCAAGGGGCTATCAATCGGCACACCTCAGATAGTACTAGGGGGGCGCTGCCTGCCCCCAGGCTGGGGATCCCGCCTTCATGGGACAGGTGTGGCCCCTGCTCCTCAGATGCCTGTGTGCGAATGCAGAGACCCTGCAGCGCACAGGGCGGGGCCGCCAGGGTGAGCTCTGTGGGCGTGGCTTAGAGATGAACAGCCGGGAGGGGCTGGGAGAGCAGGGGCTCCTCAGTTTGGCTGGTGCACGTGGGAGCCCCGTCAAGAGCGGACAGGGAGAGTGCGTGACAGGCTGGGCAAGTCGGAGTGAGTTTCTTCTGGTTATCTGTACATGTCAACTTGGACTTTACCAAAGGACCTGTATGGACACCAGATCAGGTGCCCTGTCCCATTGGGATCATTTCAATTCTACTTAGAAATGGACACACTGGAAAAGAAACCCGTGGCAGGCTGGAGGTCCTAGGCTTTTCTGGGATTTGTGAGATTCCACTTAAAATCCCTTCAAAGAAGTCCTGGCACTTTGATGGAATCAAAGGTCACTGGGAGCTGAGACAGTCGTCCCCATGGGTGGGTGGGGCCCTGCCCTTTGTTCACACCTCCATGGAAGTAGTTCTGTTGGACTCACTGTGATGAAGTTAAAGGCTATTAGCGGCTGCCTTTCTTTCCTGGACCCAGCCCCGCCAGGGCAAAGGCCCAGCTGATTAATTTCTCTGTCTGCCTCAGCCCCAGCCCAGCACCAAGCCTAAAGAGGTGTCCGGGGACAATGCCAGCTAAATGTACCCCACAGGTGGCTGCAGAGCCTCAGGACAGAAGCTGGAAAACCGGAGCCTCGAGCCATGTGGTCCACCTGCGTTCCATCTGGACTACAGTGTCACCCATTTTCTTTTAAGAATCAGTGCCCAACACTTAAAAACGGGGGAGCTTCCACACCAGCCTCTCTGGAAAATTGACTGACTTGGCAACTCGGGGGCCTGCACGTCCCCATGGCAACAGCAGTGTGAACGCTTCCCGAGCTTCTGCAGAGTCCAGCGCTGTTCTCAACACTTCTGTGTGGATGAATTCATCTTCTGGAATGTTCCATGTGCTCACACCATTATCATTCTGATTTTTTGGGGGGAGGTACCAGGGAATGAACTCCGGGGCACTCAACCACTGAGCCACATCCCAGTCCTAGTCTGTACTTTATTTACAGACAGGGTCTCATGAGTTTCTTGGCGCCTCACTGCTGCTGAGGCTGGCTTTGAACTTGCGATCCTCCTGCCTCGGCCTCCTGACTCACTGGGATTACAGGTGTGCCCCGCTGCACCTGGCTCATTCTGATATTTCACAGGGGATCAAGGGGCTTGTCCAGGGTCACAAAATTGAGACGGTGGAGGCAGGAATGGAAGCCCATGCAGTTCCACTCCCAAGGACCCCCTCCACAAATGCCAAACCCGCCAAAAGGAGTGCAGACCATATTCCTTCCTTATGGACTGTGTGGGTGCGCGACCCACCTGCTCCTCACTGGGCAGTCCACCCACCAGGTGCCAGGGACTGGGCAGCAAGATATTGCAATGACTTCCTTGCCCTGAGAGAGCTCACCAGCTCCTCATCCCAGGTTCTAGAAGCTTCATTTTCCTTTTATCATCTCTGCCCTGGGCCTCTTCCCCTCTAATCTCCATCCAGTGCAGCCTCACCTGAGGTGGGGAGGGAGGGACAGTCACACACACACACACACACACTCACTCTCTCTCTCTCACTTTGGGGGCACTCACAATGCGCTCAAACTCCTTGGCCTGCTTCAGCTCCCGGGGAAAGCCATCGATGAGGAAGCCCCTGCTCTCTGGGTGGGACAACATGTTCTTGCTGATCATGTCTAGGATGAGGCCCTGGGAAGGAAGAGGGAGAAGTCAGTGCCTGGGCCCCTCCCCCACCGTCCTCGGAAGACCAGTTTCTACAAACTGGTGAGGATGGGGGAACACGATGTTCCACCCCGCCCCGGATCCACACCCTGCTGTCCCCCAGTGCCGGGGATGCAGCCCAGGACCCTGCACATGCTCGGCAAAGTGCTCCGCCACTGAGCCACATTCAGCCCTAAGCTGCCGGGGTTTTCTTTGTTTTGCTTTTTTGGGACAGGGTCTTGTTGTACCCTGGATTCCGGGGTTGCTCTGATGCCCTAGGGGAACAGGAAACAGTTTTCTTTTTCCCTTTTTCTCAGGGACGGGACTTGAACTCAGGACCTCACACTTGCTAGGCACGTGCTCTACCACTGAGCCACATCCCCAGCCCAGGGAAACCGTTTCTGGGAACTGGGCATGTCAACCGCGTGCTGTGTGTGTCTGCCAGGAGCAGACTGCTATTTAATCTTTACTATGATGCTTTAAGGTAGGCACTGGAATTAATTACCCTTCTTTACAGGTTATGAAACACCTTCGGAAGAGGCCAGTGACGTGGGGTTACAAAGAGAATAAACATGTGGTCCTTTAGCACACAAGGGGAATTGGTTCAGTGCCTCCACATACACCAAAACCCAGGAATGCCCAAGTCCCTCATGTGAAACGGTGCAGCATTTGCATAGAGCCGACAAAAGTCAACCATAGACCTGGAGTCACGTCCAGACACACCAGGCCAAGTCCATGAGAACAGCTGTTTAAGATGGTGCTGTTTAGGGAATGCCCACAGAAGAAAAGGTCTGCGTATCTTCAGCAACTTTTTTCCTGAAATATTTTTAATCCCCAGTTGGTGGAATCTACAGATGTGGAATCTGCTGACTATAAGATCTAATTTTATTAAGTAATTCTTAGGTACCAGGTACCTGCCCAGCACTTTATGGGAATGATGTCTTCAATCCTCACAATGACCTTTTTTGGGGAGCTTCTGGGGAGGGAGCCCAGGATCTTGCACATGCTCAGCACGCTGTCTACCACTGAGCTGCACTCCGAGCCACGACACAGCTGTTAATGTCGTCTCCCCGTTTTCCAGACAGGAGACTCAGCACAGCAAAGCACTGGCCAAGCCGGGAGCCACAACCTTCCCGGAGTTTGTCCTGATGTCCACCCCACACCTCCTGTGCCCATGAGTTCTCACCGTGGGTACCAGAAGCCCCTGCATCATGATGTCACGGATCTGCCGGCCCCGGTGGGTGCTCCTTTGGGCCTCCTGCCGCAGTAGCTGACCCAGCCCCACGTGGCAGAAGCCATACTTAATGGCCATATTCTTGCACTGGGTCTCTTTGCCACAGCCGGGGCCACCCACCACAAAGATGATTAAGGAGGACTTGAGGATGTCTGTGGTGCCCGGGAGGAGGAGGAACATGGTGAGTGCTGGTACGGGCCACCTGGCACCGACGGGATTGTCTTCAAGCTAGTGTGTCTTAGGATGACAGTGGACACAGGCCTCAGGGGATACTTTGTTGGCCTGGGGGGCCTCTGGGGGCACATGTCTGTGCACAACGCATGTCCAGGAGTGCCGTGCAGCAGTGTGGTGAGGGGGATCTGGGCCTGCACAGGCTAGGCCCCGGGAGCAGCACCTCAGGGAAGTTGAGGAAACTGAGGCTGAGAGGGGAGGGACCTGCCCATGCCCTTAAGCACATGCCATGCTACCTGCCCAGTGTCCTACTTTCTGTTCCTGAACTTGCCAAATTCCTTTCTCCTTGCTGTTCCCTCCACCAGGAAAATCCCTGCCTACCTCAATTTCTTCTGTTCACAGTGCAATCATTAGGTCTTCCCCAATGCCTGAAAGAGACTCCTCTGTGCCAGAACCCCATTTCAGTCATGACTTTCCCTGCGTCGCTTGGTTTTGTGTCCCTAGCCAGCCTCTGTACTCAGAGGGGGAGGGCTGTTTCTGTGTTACCCATCCCTCTGCTTTCACCAGCTGTCATGGTTCCTGGCATCTAGTAATGGATGGGGAATAAATAAATGTCCAAACACACCACACACATCTACAGTCAGTGGTTTATGGTCTAATTTTTGTGTTGTGTTTCCCTACCCCTTTGCTTAGCCAACTCCTATGCATCCCTCAGTGCCCACTTGAAATCTCCCCTTTTCCCTCCACCCTCAGAGCCCCACAGTGCTTTCCCTGTTCCCTCCTTGGGTGGAGATTCTATTTTTCCAAGTCTGTCTCCTCTGCTACATTGTAATCTCCAAGAAGATACGGAACTGTTTTAACCCCGAGGGCCCAGAACTCAGAAGGCACACAACTACTTCCGAAATGGATCAGTGAGAGGATGACGGGGCATGTGCGGCTGTGTTACTGCCATGAGGGGAAGGAGTGTACGCCACGGATGGAGGGGTACCTGCACCTCTCTCCTGCCCTCTAGCCTCCTTTCCTTCCCCCCATTAATCCAGCTAGCCCCGCGATATTACCCTTCTCCTGGGGCCTCAACGGCTTGCCCATCTGGGGCAGCTTGGACTTGTGTAAACCCATCCTGCCAGCATCCCTTGGGCTTGTCGCACCCCATCCCCACCCACTCCCTGACCCCTCCGGGCTCTGCCCTACGTCACAAGGCCCTCCCCGCCCCCGACCACTTTGTCGGATGCTGGAGAGCCCCACTACACACCGGGGCAGGGGGAGGAAAGGAGCCCGCAACAGGCCCAAGCAGAGCCTGGCTGCTGCTTGACGCGACAAGGCGAGCCTTGGTTGCTACGGTGACGCGGCCTCCTGGCCCCCACTTCCGGAGCGCGGCGCGCATGCGCAAGGCACCCGAGCACCACCCGGCGTTTCCTCCCAGGTTACCCAGGGTGCCCCGCGGCCCCTGGCTGTGACGTCAAGAAGGGGGCGTTCCCCCGCGTCGTGGTAAATTGCGTTGTACACGAGCGCGTCTACCACCGAAGGCGGTTGATTTGTCTCAGATTGGGCCTGGGTGTGCGGAGTCTGAGATGGGGCGGGGAGGGGAAAACACAAGTGCCGGTCTTGACTGGCCTACAACCACGGAGAGGGTGCCGTCTCGACGCGGTCTACAGACGACTTCCGCTTCCGGCCGGGCTGCGGCGCAGGCGCGGAAGGAGACGAGGGAGCGCCGCTTCCGGGTGATTTTCCCAGGGTCGGGGGCGGCTAGTGCTTGGAGTCCTCGCTCAGGATCGGAGGCCTGACACCTAGAGGGCGGCTTTCCCGGGACTGAGGGACGCGGGCTCCGCGCCAGGCGAACAGAATCCAGGTCGGACTGGACCTGAGCCACCGACCACTGACCATGGCGGCCCTGGTGAGTATGAATGAAGCAGGGTTCGGGGGTCCTGGCGGCGGCGGCCTGGCGGCACCTCCTCACTTGCTATCCCGCCACTTCTCCGCAGGGTCCTGGCACTCAGAATGTCACCGAGTATGTTGTTCGAGTTCCCAAGTAAGTCCCTGGCCCTGCCCCCGACTCCCCTCGCCCCCCCAAAAATTGAAACCTCGAGCTTCCAGGCGTTCTTGGCTCGGCGGGTGGCGCGCCCTGCAGACCGGGAGGCACTGGAGAGCAGGGCTGGGATTAAGCTGAAGCTTCACCGTGTTTTGAGGGGAACGAACGAGTGTATCATACACTGCACGATTCAGCCCTCTGGCCTCTCATTCTCGGCCTCTGTGATCCATGTTGCCCAGCTAAGCAACTGTTAAAACTTACTCGCTATCGGCTACTTTATCCTGTTTCAAATTGGTCAGGTCTTGGTACATACTGTCCCCTCTGCTACTAGTGTCCTCCCATACCTACTATAATTCCATCCTGTAAAATACAGTTCCAGCATTTTCTTTCTCCAAGAAGCATTCCCTGTCTGTGCTCCCTCCTCCCCAGGCCAAGTTATCAGTTACCCCCACATCTTGGGTTCCCCCAAATCTTTGTTACTCCTAATATTCTTCATGGGACTGTGAGGGGATGGGTTCAACTTGCTTGACAAAGTGGGGATCCTTGGAGTCTTTCACATGTTCTCAGCATTGTGCAGCACAAAGAGCTAAACCAGGGTGGGTTTGTCGAATGACTGACTAAGTTAGCACTGCCTTTTCCTCTGCCCACCAGGAACACAACCAAAAAATATAACATAATGGCTTTCAATGCAGCCGATAAAGTCAACTTTGCTACTTGGAATCAGGTAAGCCCGCCCCCATTCTGGGGAGTGGGGATGGGTAGAGAAACTGGCTCTGGACAATGTTAATAATGTTAATAATACTTGTTTACCTGTAATGGCAACTAAGGTGTCAGATGCAATGGTGCACACCTGTAATTCCAGCTACTGGCAAATCTGAGCCTGGAGGATCACAAGTTTAAGGCCAGCCTGAGCAATTTAGCAAGACCCTGTCTTAGAAAGGACTAGGGGTTAGCTCAGTGGCAAGGCACTCCTGGGTTCAATTCTCAGTACTGCCATACACACAAAATAAACCAAGGTTAGTTTCCTCAGCTGTTCCCAAATGCCAAGCTGCTGGGTGTCCCTTTAAATAAGGTTTGTCAGACCAATTGGTGGCCATTTTGACCTAGATTTATCTGGGTAAGGGAGTGTACTGGTCTGGCCCCAGAGCTGCTATTGTCAACTGTTCTAGAAGAGACATTAGAAGCTAGTAAAGGGTTTTCAACTGGGAAATTGTACATTTTGCTTCCTCCAGTGGATCTGAGGGCAGTGGAAGGGTGGGGTGAATACACTGGTGTGGGTAAATGTTGATGGACTTGGAGCAAATGGAGGTTGTGAAGAGTGGCTGGATTCGTTAGTGCTTTGGAAGGGGAGCTGCAAGGGTTTGTGGTCAGATTGACTGTTAAGGGATGAGGACCAGAACTACAGATGATTCCACAGTTTCCCTTTCTATGGCTTCAGTTACCCACAATCAACTGCAGTCTGAAATATTATGTGGAAAATCCCAATGTAAACAGTTTATAAGTTTTAAATGTCCTCCTATTCTGAGTAGCACGATGAAATCTTACTGTCTGTATCTTGTCTGGAACATGAATTATCTCTTGTCTAGCGTATCCACGCTGTATATTCTACCTGCTCCTCAGTCACTTAGTAGCTGTCTCCATTATCAGATCAATTGTTCTGATATTATAGTGCTTATGTCCAAGTAACCCTTCTTTTACTAAGAACCCAAAAGCACAAGAGCAGTGAGGCTGGAAAGTTGGATATGTCAAAGAGAAGGCATAAAGTGCCTCTTTTAAATGAAAAGGGGAAAGTACAAGATATTCTGAGAGAGCAAAGTCATATAACTTTCATTATGGTATATTGTTATAATTGTTCTATTTAAAAATTAGTTATTTTCCTGAGTCCCAAATTCCCTTTATCCAGATTTGTCAAGTGCTCTTTTTGCCAAGAGGGAAGTTGGCCTTGAGCATCTGGAGCACGGTGTAGGGAGAGTCAGAGGTGCTCCTGACAGGCGCACAGCCCAGGCACAGGTGAACCTCTGAGAGACTGCTTCCTGCCCCTCCAGGCCCGGCTGGAGAGGGACTTGAGTAACAAGAAGATTTACCAGGAGGAGGAGATGCCCGAGTCGGGTGCCGGCAGTGAGTTTAACCGCAAGCTCCGGGAAGAGGCTCGCCGGAAAAAGTATGGCATCATCCTCAAGGAATTCCGACCCGAGGACCAGCCCTGGCTCCTGCGTGTCAATGGAAAATCAGGCAGAAAGTAAGTGCAGGTGGGGAGGTGTGCCAGCCTAGGGTCCAGCCCCATCCCCCTCACACCATGCACTTAGTGGGTGACCCCTCTGAACCTCGGGTCCCCAGCTGTGTGATACGGTGCCTGTGCTTCCTCCCTCATTTTGTTTTTGAGGATGAACCAAGTTGGTGCTTATGCCTGATTCTGTGGCAGCCCTGAGTGCCATCAGGGGCACCAGGGGTGGGAACCTTGACTCTCAGGATGACTCTTAGAAAGGGCAGCCTGTGGGCAGAGGGGGAAGGGTGAAGCAGGTTGGTGCAGGCACTCCAGGCATAACTGCATGTGGTGGTGATAGAGAGCTGGGTCATGCAGCGTCCTGGGTGCCAGGACACAGCTGGACTGAGGGCCCAGGGAGCCTTGGAAAGTTATAGGCTGGGAGGGACACTTAGAGCAAGATTGCCTGGATTTGAGATAGCAGCAGATGAGGGTGGAGGCCACAAGGAAGCTGGGCAGTTGTTTGGGCTTGAGTTGGTGGCCTGGGTTGAGTGTCCCCTTCAGATCTGGTCCAGCCTGGCTTCTTGAGTTCTGGGTGCAGCCCATGCGGCAGAGCCATAAACAATCATGCTGCGTGAGCCCAGCATTGAACTCGCTCGGCTAAGAGGGAGCGCAGTCTCTGCTTCCCAGCTGGGAAGATTGTAGCCGAGTTAGTTGGGGCCTGCCCAGGACCTGTGCTGGGCTTTCCTTGGGGAACCCTGGCAGATGCTGCAGAGGGGACAGACACAGGGACACATGCAGGACCCGGGCAGGTCCTGTGTGCCAGTTTCATGGCCAGGCCTTGATCTGACTGTGGCTCCCTGCAGGTTCAAGGGCATAAAGAAGGGAGGCGTGACGGAGAACACATCCTACTACATCTTCACCCAGTGCCCCGACGGGGCCTTCGAGGCCTTTCCTGTGCACAACTGGTACAATTTCACGCCACTGGCTCGACACCGCACACTGACTGCTGAGGAGGCCGAGGAGGAGTGGGAGAGGTGAGCTGGCAGGGCCCTGGGTGCTTCCCTAGCAGCAGGCGAGGCAGCGCTGGGGTCTGGGCACTCAGGGGACCACGGCAGGTCCCACCCTGCATCTGCCTGGTGCAGGACGGCACTGTGGACGTGTCTGCAAAATTGCACGTGTTGGGGCTGGGGAGATAGCTCAGTCGATAGAGTGCTTGCCTTGTAAGCATAAGGCCCTGGGTTCGATCCCCAGCACCCAAAAAAAGAAAAAAAAACCGCACGTGTTGTGGAGTGGCAGCGCTCAAGGAGCCACTCCTTCAGTCATTCTGAGTTCTGAAACTTTCAAATTAGCCAGAGATGGCTCAGCTGCAGCCCACCTCTCCCCTGGGTTAGCTCCACTGCCCCCTGCTGTCCGTACCTGCTCTGCCTCCAGACCCAGGCTGCTGGGCCCTGGGCCTGCCCCCGCCACCCACTGTGCTTTCTGTCTGTTCTGTATTTGCTACATTGTTTTTAGAATCAGCTTTCACAGCTTCTAGGAGAAAAGCTTGTTGTTTTAAAGAATCAAACCCAGAGAGAGATGCCATCTCTGGGTCACAAGTTCAATCTGCTTAGCCAAGAAGTATAGTGGCTGGAGATCTTGATGGCCTTGACAGCCTTAAGAGCCAGGCCCTGGGACTGGGGACACCTGTTTTAAATTCGCTTTTTTGTGTGTGTGTGTGTGTGATGCTGGGGATTAGAACCCAGGGCCTTGTGCATGCGAGGCAAGCACTTTACCAACTGAGCTGTATCCCAAGCCCAGTTCGCTTTTTTTAATTACTGTTTTTATTCTTTTTTGCTGTACATGACAGTAGAGTGTTGCTTGGTCACCACTCATTGCTTTGTTGTTTTGTTTTTAAAGATGTCACACTGTTGCACAATGGTCCCCACCATTCATCTCCAGAATTTTCCCACTTTTCCAAACTGAACCCCACTGAACATACTTAGGCACTGCCCCCAGCACCTGGCATGGCCATGCTGCTCCCAGTCTCTGGATCTGAGGACCTCGGGGCCCCTCCAAGTGGAGTTGCGCAGTGTATGTCCTTGCATATTTGGCTTTTTCAATGCTGGGACAGAACCCAGGGCCTTGTGCATGCCAGGCACCTGCCCTGCCACCGTGCCACGCCCTGCCCAGGGTGCCTGCTGCGCTCCCCGAGCAGCCGTCCTCCGGTTCATTGGCGCCGTCCTTTGTCAGGGCTTCACTCTCTTTTTAATAATCATGAAAATCTTAAGATCATGGTTCAAAACATAGAACACCATTTTCACCATTTTTCAGTGAACACTTGAGTAGTGTTCAAGACACACCAGTGTTTGGGGACAGAATTTTGTTCTTTCCAGACTGCCCAGCCATTCTGCGCACTGTTAGATGCAGTCCCAAAGCTTCCCAGTCAGTGTGGTGCCAGTTTTTAAATGGTCGCCATGATGCATGGAACAGAGTATGCCCTGTCATCAAGGGAAAAGGAAAGGCGCCTGTAAAGGATGATAGGAGGGCGTGGTGTGAATACGCGGTGGCCGGGTCCATTGCTGGGAGCTGAGACCCCCCATCCAGGGCACCTTGTGGCCTGGGCCAAGTCCCTTACCAAGGCTGCGTCTGGTTCCTGTTGCCCTATGGGTCCTGCCCCTGGAGCTGCAGGCCTGAGCCCCTGGTCACCCTGCCTGCCTTGCCCCTGCCCGGCCCACAGGAGAAACAAGGTCCTGAACCACTTCAGCATCATGCAGCAGCGGCGGCTCAAGGACCAGGACCAGGACGAGGACGAGGAGGGGAAGGAGAAGCGAGGCCGCAGGAAGGCCAGCGAGCTGCGCATCCACGACCTGGAGGACGACCTGGAGATGTCCTCCGACGACAGCGACGCCAGCGGCGAGGAGGGTGAGTGCCGCTGCGTCGTGCTGGCTGGCTGTCGATGTGGTGGCAGATGACCGATGCCACCGAAAGAGGCTTCTTACCAGCCCTGGAGATACGGCACGAGGGCCACCCGGAGGCAGGCGTGGGGGCGCTGAGGCCGGCCTCCACTGGGCTTGGCTGATCCGGGCCTGAGTTTCTCCCCTGGCCCTGGTGCCTGGGGCAGGGGTCCTGCCGTGTGAGCTTGGGCTTGGGGGTGGCTCTGGACTGGGTTGTCGCCTGTGAGTGAGGTCAGAGCACGACAGAACCCAAAAGCCCCCTCCTGCCCTCCTGCAGGCAGCAGAGCCCCCAAGACCAAGAAGAAGGCGCCGCTGACCAAGGCGGGCAGGAAGAAGAAGAAGAAGAAGGGCTCGGACGATGAGGCCTTTGAGGACAGTGACGACGGTGACTTTGAGGGCCAGGAGGTGGACTACATGTCTGACGGCTCCAGGTGAGGCAGGCAGGAGGCGGCGGAGGCCCTGGCTGTCCTGGGAGGCGCCCGCTCACCCTCCGCCTGCCCATCTTACAGCAGCTCCCAGGACGAGGTCGAGGGCAAGCCCAAAGCCACGCAGCAGGAGGACGGGCCCAAAGGTAGGCAGGGGCCGCGTGCTGGGGGCTGTAGGGAGCGTCAGCAGGGCAGGACCCTCCTGCTCACCCTGCCCCTCCCCAGGCGTTGACGAGCACAGTGAGAGCAGCGAGGAGAGCGAGGAGGAGAAGCCACCCGAGGAGGACAAGGAGGAGGAGGAGGAGAAGAAGGCCCCCACCCCGCAGGAGAAGAGGCGCAGGAAAGGTGGGCGCCCCTGCCCTCCCCCCGGGCCTCGCCTGCGATGGAGGTGGGGATGGGCGGGCAGCAGGCAAGGGCCTTGCTCTGTCCCCTGCAGACAGCAGTGACGAGTCGGACAGCTCAGAGGAGAGCGACATCGACAGCGAGGCCTCCTCAGCCCTCTTCATGGCGGTAAGGAGCAGTCTGGGGCCGGGCACAGGGGCGTGGGGCGTCTGTCCCAGCTCACCCCCCACCCTGACCTCTGCAGAAGAAGAAGACACCCCCCAAGAGGGAGCGGAAGCCGTCGGGAGGCAGCTCTCGGGGCAGCAGCCGCCCCGGCACGCCCAGCGCGGAGGGCACCAGCACCTCCTCCACCCTGCGGGCAGCCGCCAGCAAACTGGAGCAAGGTGAGCCCCTATGCCGGGTCTCACTCTGCCTGGGCCCGGGCCCAGCCCTCCTCCCAGACTCAGTCCAGACTGCTCCAACAGGGAAGCGAGCCAGCGAGACACCAGCTGCCAAACGGTTACGGCTGGATGCCGCACCCCAGAGCCTGTCTGGGAAGTCAACCCCGCAGCCGCCCTCTGGGAAGTCCACGCCCTGCAGTGGGTAAGTTGGTGGGGACATGGGCTGGGCAGGAGCCACCAGAGGATCTTGCTGACCCCAGCCCCTCTGCTCCTCAGTGACGTGCAGGTGACCGAGGATGCTGTGCGCCGCTACCTGACGCGGAAGCCCATGACCACCAAAGACCTACTGAAAAAGTTCCAGACCAAGAAGACAGGGCTGAGCAGCGAGCAGACGGTGAACGTGCTGGCCCAGATCCTGAAGCGCCTCAACCCCGAGCGCAAGATGGTCAATGACAAGATGCATTTCTCCCTGAAGGACTGAGACCCGCCACCACCCCAATAAACACGTCTGTCCAACCTGCCCGCACACTGCCTGTTTGTCCTCCTGTGTTAGCAATCCCAGAAGCACCTGGGCAGCTCCCTTCCTCAGTCACTCTCCAGCGCCGCCTCCTGTTGCCTTTTAGGCACCTGTAGATGCGGCTCCTGGCAGCCCAGCGCATTGCACTGGCAGGACCCGGTGCCACTTGGCCTTCCCTCAGGGCTCTGCCTTCGCCAGGCTCCTGGCCCAAGACCTGGCAAGTGTTCAGCTCTGGGGACTCTACTGTCCGTGGCCCAAACTTGCCTTTTATTTTTCAGATTGACCGTTGGGCTTGGGGAGTGCCTTGTCTCTGATGGTTTTGATCCCCTTCGGCATTTTGTGTTTATGTTAAGCATCCTTACCTTACAGCCTGTTGGATGAGTCTAGAATCTGCAGTTAGGAACATCCGCTCTGTCTTCTGCCTCCCCTTGAGGAGAGGCTATTTCTTGGGTTGTAATTTGGGGTGGGGTGCTTTTCAGGCAAGTCGTTCAAGATGGTTTTACCTTTGCTTCCACCAGCTACTGTGGGTAGCAGCCCACCCTGCCCGTTCTGTGTATGGTTCTCAGCTCAGAGTTTTGTTTTTTTTTTTTTATTGTTCTTTGGTACCATGGATTGAACCCAGTGGGACTTAACCACCAAGCCACATCTCCAGCCCTTTTTAATTTTTTGAGATGGTCTCTCTAAATTGCTCAGGGCCTAAGTTGCTGAGACTGGCTTTGAACTCGCAATCCCCGTACCTCAGCCTCCCGAGCTGCTGGGATTACAGGTGTGCGCCACCAGCCTGACTCCACTCAGTCTTTGTCCTGAATGGCCACCAGAGCCTCATGTCCTTGTTCCTGGCTTTAGTATATGGACCCTATTTTCAGTTCCCTGGGATGTCTCTGGGGTGCCCTCCTTAAAAGTTAGGTAATGCTTCTGCATGTCCAGTCCCACCAGGTGCCCTGCCCGGACATTCCTAGACAGCAGTGTGGCTGAGATGAGACTTGGCTGCAGCCACTAGCTTTGAGTGACCAGGCTGAAGGCAGAAGTCAGGCCTCTGTCCTTCTCTTAGCTGGAAACTGCAGGTGGAAAACTTCCCCACCCAGTTCTGCAGGCCCCTGGCTGCTGCGCGGGATGCCTGAGATAGCAGGCTAATTCCCAGGAATGCCCAGTGCGCTCCAGCTTCCCTCCCCGTCCTCTGCCAGGGTTCTGGGGCCTCACTCCTCATCCTGGCAGTCCCACCCCTGCAGTCCCTGCTACGTGCGTTTCGACCCTCTTCCCCTCAGACCAGGAGGCGTCTGAGGCAGGCAGTGCTGCCATCAGTCAGGGTAAGAGCCCAGCATTCTAGGGACCTGGCTTCAAATCCCAGGCCTGTTGGTTCTGGATGACCTAAGACAAGTGACTTGTGGTCTGAAGGTAACCTGAATACGTACTGCAACAAGAACAACCACCACAATCACAGCCCCCTGCCGACACGTGGCTTCCAGTAGCAAAGGGGCTGCAAGTATCCCTGGGCTTGTGGCTTAGCTCCCCGGTGGGAGGAACGCCTGTAGGAGGTTTCTTGGGGCAAAAGGACATTTGTGATTTCAGTCACAGTTGCTCAGAGCTCATGCAAAGAGCTACCAATTTACACTCCCAATCACGGGGTGCAGCGCCTGTGTGGGATGGGGCACCTCCTCACGTACAGCAAACAAGCTTTTGTATTCTGCCTCAAAAGCTCTGGGCAGCTCCTCAGAGCCCAGGCACAGCACTGACCACTCGCCTAGGGTCACACGGGTGGGTGTGAAAGCCACCAGAGCCCATGCCTCGCTGTGGCCTACTGCTGGCTCCATCTTGGACCTGGAATTCTGTCTGTCTCCCCTTGGCTGATGCTCTTAAGTCTCAGGATGGGACTGCAGGCGCGCGGTCCTCAGGTTTCCTTCCCAAGACAGGAATCCCTTCCCCGTGTCCCATGCTTGGCCATCCCTAGCCTCTCCCTTTTCCTGTTTTGATGCTGGCTGAGTCAGGCCCAGAGACAGGGGCATGATGTCTTAATCCTTCAGAAGGAAGCCATGCTGGAAGATTCCCCATTGACCTGCCCACCTGCCAAGTCGCCTTCCCAGCACACAACATGGGGATTCCTGACCCCTGGCATCTCCTTGTGGTGAGGAGGGACCCCACCCCTCCAACCAGACAGCAGGGGCAGGGGGGCACTGGTTGTCCACACTGGGCTCAGCCCTGGCTTCCAGCATGACTCGTAAATCAGGGGGTGACAGGGGCGTCGGAAATGGGTCTGTGGAATGTCTGGATGGGGTGCGGTGGGGTGGGGTGAGCCCTTAACTCTTAGAAGGACGGATGTGGGGCAGAAGGGACTGAAGCCTAGGCCTGGGGACTGGGGGCCAGTTCTGCAAGTGGCGGCAGTGAAGAGGTTAGCTCCCCGCCAGGTGGGGATAAATTCAAGGCATGGGGCTCCCCCAGCCTTAGGACCTGCGTGTCACAATGGCCACGGGGAGAGTCCTGCTTGCCTTTCTGCTGCTCCTGTCCCTGCAGCTTGGCCTCAGCTGGAGCCCTGATACTCAGGGGGCTCCTGTGGCAGAGGAAGAGTTTTCATCCGAGTGGACAACAGAAGTTGGAGGGACCTGGAGGCCGCTGCTGGGTAAGAATCCCCAGGGACCCCGTGTGACCTCCCAGCTCCTTCCTGCTGAGAACCTGACCCTCATCTGTGCCCCTTCTTTCCCCCAGACACTCGACAGCCCCATACCCGCTTACGCCGAGCCCCAGCCGGCCCCTGCCAACTGTGGAGCCTGACGCTGCCTGTGGCGGAGCTAGGCCTGGGCTATGCCTCGGAGGAGAAGGTCACCTTTCGCTACTGTGCTGGCAGCTGTGCCTGCAGTGCCCGCACCCAGCACAGCCTGACGCTGGCCCGACTTCGGGCCCAGGGTCGAGCCTTCGGCGGGCCCTGCTGCCGGCCTACCCGCTATGCTGATGTGGCCTTCATCGATGACCGACAACGCTGGCAACGGCTGCCCCAGCTCTCGGCAGCTGCCTGCAGCTGTGGGTGAGGGTACCCGGCCCAGAGCCCTGGTTCCCTGTGCGTGGAGCACTGGAGGAGCTGGGCTGACTTATTTATTGGAGGCCTGGAAGCAAGAAGACAGGGAGGGGTGGTGGGCTGGGCGCTGGCAATGAGCACAATAAAGAATCTGCTCTCCTGGCCTTGTGACCTGCTAAGCTGGCATATGACCTCGCCGCACTTGGCTGCATGGGCAGGTGCGACCCTGAGCCTGCCCTGCATGGGTCAGTCTCAGGAGAGCCAGAGCAAGAAGGCTGCTGTCCCTTCTCCAGTTTTATTCACAAACCCGGGGTCTGGGTGAAACAGGGATGGGTCTGGGGGTCAGCAGGCTGTGGGTGGCTGTCCAGGCTGCCCTGGTCCCAGCTCCTCAGGGAGGGAGCGGCAGATCACAGAGATGCGTCGGCTCCGGGGAATCCGACGCTCCCCAAAAAATGACTCTTCATCCCGAAGAATCTCATGAGAGAAGTCATAACGGGCTGAGCCCCTGCAAGAGAAACAGAGGCTAAGAGGGGGTGGGCTGGGGGTAGCCCTGCCCTAGGTAGACGGGGGTCCCAGTCGCCCCAGGGCAATGGTAGTCCCTGCTGTGAAGGCCAGTGGAGAAGGGCTAGCAGCACAGGACGCTGACGGGTGGGCTCTTGGCTGGATGCACCTTAGGATATAGAGGGAACCAGGCTCCAGCAACAGTTCCAGCCACTGCCCTGGCTCCTGGGTGTGCACGAGTCGCATGACGCTGGGAGAAAGCAGGGACAGGCCAGCGATGGTGGCTCCACAGAACTGGAAGAGGCAGCAGCATGGTGGTCAGGGTCTGGCTTGGCCTGGCCCGTCCACCCACCATTGGGAACTCCCACGTGCTGGCTTCTGCCCACCTTGACACTGTCCACGTGGGGCTTGATGTAGCCCCGAGGTTCCAGGTCTAGCACATGCACCCGGGACAGCAGGGTCTGGCCAGGGTCAAAGGCAGCTGACTGCACACGCTGCAGGATGGCCTGGCTGGCCTCTGACCAGCGGGACTTCTCTGTCTCCCGGAAGCCGTGGATGGCCTGCACAGAGGGCTTGGGTCATGTCTGAGAGCTCCCAGAGAAAATAAGGAACCCCAGGCACAAAGGGGCAAAGCCCAGAGCAAGGACTAGTTTTCCCAGCATGACCTTTATCCCTGCCCCCAACTCACAATCCCACCCCTAACCTGGCCCCTGTCACAATGAAGGCCTTAGCTAAGTCTCATTTATACTGGGACCCTCCCCATCCCTGTCCCCTAGGTCGACCTCGGGCTCCAATTCCAGGTCCCCAGGGCTGGCCCCACCCCAATTTCATTGTTTCAGTCTCCGCTCTCAACCTGATCCCACCCAAGACCCTACTTAGTCTGCCCCAACCACTGACCCTCTCTCATCTCCTTCCACATCCATTTCTAACCCTAACCTTGGTCCCAAATATCCCTTAGCTCCAGATCCTGTCTCTAGTTAAGACCTTGCTCTCATTACAAAGAGCTCTTGTCGTCCCCAGGTTCCCATCCCCAGGTCCCACCCCTCTGCACAAATTCCAGGCTCCGCCCCCACCAGGCCGACCCACAGCAAGGCCCCATCTCTGTAGGGCTCCCGGCCTCAGACACTGACACCTGCTCTAGGCCCCGCCCCCGGCGTGATCCCGCCCACTCCAGTGTTCAGCTTCCCTGTCCCCGCCCCTTAGTCAGACTCCGCCCACACCCCGCCCACATGGGGGCCCGCCCCAACACGCCCCTCACCCAGGCCCCGCCCCCGACGCGGACCCGGTCCCCTCTGGCCTCACCGCGTCCCAGTGATCGTACTCGTAGCGGCGGCGGCGCAGCTCAGGCTCCAGCTCCCGGCTCAGCGTCTCCTCTTCGTCCTTGCTCAGGAAGCCGGGCTGTACCACGGCCGACTCCCGCAGGCGTCTCAGCACCGCCGGGCCCGAGCCCCGCACCCAGCCCGACCCGGGCAGCGCCCGCAGCGCCAACCTCCCACTCCCGGCCATGGTCCGGGAGCCGGGTCACGGAGGAAGCCGAGTTCAGGGCACGCCCCGCCCTAGAGCCATTGGCTGCGTCCTCTCCGCCTCCTCCAGCGATTGGCGGTCACACGGCCCCGCCCCTTGCCCGAGGCTACTGGTTGCGGCTCCCTCGCCCTGTCCAGCTATTGGCTCCTCTGAGCCCGCCTCCGCTCCAACTCTGTGGGGAGCCCTCGACCTCGGCGGCTTAGTCTGCATTGGCGGTGTCGTCCGTCGCCCCTTCTCGCCCTGCCTCTTTTATTGGCGATGGGAAAAGGTTCAAGTTAGCTGGTTCTTGGCCAGGACCCGATATGAAGGCCAAGACGGGTTCTGGCCTGGCGTCCAAGGTAGGAGGACTGGGCCAAAGTCAAGGTTATGGAGTCGGCCTTAGAGGTTAGAGGGTTAGAGGTTTAGAGGTTAAGAGCAGAGTCCGGTCCGGGTGCCGTGAAGGGTCAAGAGAATAGGAGTCAAGCCTGTAAGTTTATGGGATGGGACCAAGTTTTCGGTTAGGGAGTTGAGAGCAAAGGTCAAAACCAGGCATCATTCATTTCCTCTTCTCTGCGTACTGATTTTTGTTTGGTCGTTTTTGTTTTGTTGAGGTTTAATTGTAGCACTGTGATGGTCTTTTAAAGATTCTTTAGATGATCCTAACCCTCCGAATGCTCCACCTTTTAAACAAAACCCTGCCTTTCCCTCCAGCTACATACTCTGTACTCCGCTCCCCTTTATACTAAAATGCCCTGAAAGACATGTATTGCAGTTTCCCTCGTTTTTCCTGGATTCACTGTAGCCTGGCTTTTGGTCCCCACAGCACCCAAGTGCTCTGATTTAAGGCCACCAGGAACATGCACAGTACCAAATCCAATAGGTCAGCCTGACAACTACTTCATCTGTACACTAATGGCTTCTGTGTCATTTTAACCCTGACCCTGGGATGTTGAGAGGCAAACATCAACCATATCACATTCAGCATCACTCCCGATCCTGCCCCCAAACCTGCTGCCCGCCCTCAGCTTCCCACTGTTAACAGCTCTCTACTTTTCTAACTGCTCGGTTTGCAGACTGCTCTCACATCTGTCTGATGAGCGTCTTTAAAACCTATCTAGAGTCTGACTACTTCCTGCTGAAGGGTTATGGAAAATAATATTCCTATAAAATAACTCCCTTAAGAAAATGGAGGAACGGTGTGGCTCGCGAAGTGGGAAAGGAAATTGGCCAAACATTAAACCTCTCCCAGTACATTCATAACATTGGGCTCCAAAGGAAAGGGGTGGATATGGAATGTCTCACCTTGGCCTTCCCCGTGTCAACCTAGTCTTGCGTGACACTGGGCAAGATTTGAATACTCATCCTTCAGGGTCTGGTTCTAACCTGTACAACTAGCCCCAGATGGTCAAAACTGCCCGTGCACAATGATTACATCCTCCTCCTCGTACCCTATAAAACCAGAATTCACTCTAACTGGCGGCCATTTTCCCATCTGGAAAGGGGACCCAAATGGCGCCCGAATATTCAAAGGAATAAAGGCTTCTCTGAATCTACAGAGGTCTACTTCCTGTCCTTTTGCGCTTACACCTGCCACCCCATTAGAACTACAATTAATCTCCATCTGGATTATTCCAAATCTCCTAATTGGACTCCAGAATTTTGTTTTTGTAGCACTGAGGTTGTACCCAGAGCTTCAGGTGTGCTAAGAGATCCACTGCTGAGCCACATCTCAGCCAAATTTCTGCTGTTGCTATGCTTCACCCCCATTTCCTTCAGGTCTTGGCTGAAATTTCACCTTGGTGAGGCCTGCTCTGACCACCCATGGAGAAATGTTACCTCACACATCTACACACCTGATTCTCTCTTTTTAACTGTCTGCCTCCCCGCCAAGAGTGTAAGTTCACTGAAGCTGGCTTTTCGTGTTTTCTTCACAGCCTGGGATATAGGTTATGCTCAGGAGTTTGTTGAAGGAAGGGATGGTCAGAGACTTGGGGTCAGGGAAAAGAGGAGCCCTGGTGACACGCACACGTGTGCCCAACGTCATGAAGCAAAAGTGCCTCAGACACAGAATAAAGAACACAAAGATTTAATTTAAAATCACAGTGTCTCAGCCAGACGGCCCTGCCCATCAGGCACCCCCATCCAAAGTTCCTCCAGGGGCTCCTCCAGGCCCAGCAAGCAGTGAGAGCTGAGAGGGGCAGCCTCGGGGTCTGGCTGGCCCAGGTCCTGGTGCTGCCCTGGAGGGGAGCTGTGGCTCTCAGGTGCTTGCTGTGGCGGGAGGGTCTGTCGGTGTGGCCGCAGGCTCTTTCTGCACCAGCTCTGGCTCATCCTCTCCATCCTGGGGGGGATGGACCAGAACCTTGTCTAAGATGCCAAACTCCTGGGCCTCCATGGGGCTCATGTAGCGGTCCCTCTCCATGGCAGACTCTGGTGGGGGAAACAGGATGCAGGACACCATTAGGCTGAGAACAGACACCCGGGCCAGGTCTGGGTCCCCCAGATTCATATGTCAAAGTCTCAGCCTCCGTGGGACAGTGCTTGAAGCTGAGGCCTGGGGAGGGGACGGGGTTAGATGCAGTCCAGAGGGAGGGGCTCCCTGGACAGGAGTAGTGCCTCCTCCTGGGCAGAGGAAAGACCAGGTGAGAACACAGGGAGAAGGTGGCCTTCACGACCCAAGAAAACCCTGCCCAGGAATCAACCCTGCTGGACCTTGACTTTCAGCCTCCAGAACTGTGAGAAATAAATTTCTGTGTTGAAGCCACCCAGCCCATGGAATTTGGTGATGGCCGCCAGGGTTAGGATGGGGCCTCATTTGCCAGCTCCCTGTGTAAGCTTGGCCTTCCTGTCCTCTGTGCTTCCCTCTCCCCTCGGGAAACACCTATTCACATCTTCCCAGTCCGCACCACCCTCCCACACCCCAAGCAGCCCGTCCTCAGCCCAGCGCAGCACAGCTGGGCCTGTTCTCTGCTCAGGCAACTGTGCAGTGTTGACCGGTCCCTCCCCTTGCTGGCCGGGTAACCCTCGCTGCCCGTCACCGAAGTTGTTCCTGCTCGCTGCAGTGTCACAGTCAACTGGGGAACAGGCGCCACAGTGCACCCCCCAACTGTGATGGCCAGCGTGGGCTCACAGGGTCCCACCAGCGTCCCTGTGCCAGCCTTCATGGAGACAAGTGCTCGATTCTCATGGCTACACACCGAGGAGGACGCGGGTCCTTTCCCGTGTTCAGCTTTGGCAGATGGTCTGCACCTCCACCCCACTGGCGAGGGTGACCTTCCAAGTGCTCCGCATCCACATCCGCCTCAGCGCTTGGGGTTGTGCTTTATGTCTTGGCCCCTCTAGCAGTGAAGTGGCATCTCTCTGGGATCCTAATGTGCCTTTCTCCAGTAATTAATTATGCTGCTGTTACTTGCAGCGCTGGGGATGGAGCCCAGGGCCTCCAGGGCTAGACAGGTGCTCTACCACTGAGCCACACCCCAGCCTTCAGAGACATTCTTGGCTGTCATAAGTGAAGGACACATCGGCTGGGAGTGGGTGGAGGCCAGCGATGCTACTCCACACCCTACAGTACCCAGGACGAATGTCCACAGGGCGAGGTGGAAAAGCCGTGGTGTAGGACAAGCCCACCATAAGGAAGTGCAGGGCACTCACCAATCACCTGCAGGCTCTGCTTGGTGTGCTTGGCATAGATGTTGTACAGCTGTTTCTTGAGCTTCATGATCTCCTCTGCCTGGATGGCAATGTCTGTGGCTTGGCCCTGAGGGATGGCCCCGGGGGCGTGAGAGGGCGGAGGTCAGAATCAAGAGTCCACCCATCCTGCGGAGGCTGGAGGCAGGGACCTTCCCTGGGCTTTAGGAGTCGTTTCCAGGCAAGCCTCCCCAACACCAGCTGCATCCCGACACCACCAGAAAGGCGGGTACTGGCTGTGTGTGTTTATTCGTATTTTTTATTGTTTGCATTTTTGCCATGCTGGGGAGGGAACCCAGGGCCTGGTGCATGCAAAGCACACACTCTACCTCTGAGCCACACTTCAGCTTAACCTTCTAATCTTTTTCTTTGTTGCTGCAAACTATACTTTCTTATTTTCTGCATCTGGGACCTTGCTGACCAGGTAGGAGCAGCCCCCCAGGGCAGGATGGCAAACAGCATGCCTACGAGAGCAGTGTCATGTGGAGACCTGCCAATCCAGGGCCCACACCCCGCGTCCCCTGGCTGGGCTTTCACTCTCCAGCCACCATCGGCCTTTCCTGACCACCCCAGGGCCAGGTACCAGACAGCCAGGGATGGCCCCCACATGCCAGAGCCTGCCGAGCCCGCTTACCCTGTGTTCAGCTTTGGCAGATGGTCTGCCCGGCTCTGCAGAGGGGACAGGCACATCCACCCCACTGGCGAGGCCTTGCCCATTCCTTCCCCAGCTCCTGCCCCCTGCCACACCCTGGTGCCTCCTGCATGGCATGTGTGCTGTGCCCTCTTCTGGGAGTAACAAGCTATCTTTTCAGTGACAGCTGTCTCCTGATCTGCTGGCCTCACCACACCTGAAAAACGATGAAACCTACCCTTAAAGCCGCTGACACGAGCAGGGGAGCCCGGTGGTGGCGCTCTTGCACAGCATGCCCAAGGCCTGGGGTTCAAGCCCCAGCACCACAAGAGCAGGAAAAATATATAACACCAAACACCCAACTCCTGCCTGCCACTCCTGTCTAAAGCTCTGTCTGCACCCCAAGAGTGGCTCACAAGGTCAGGCACTCACCCGAGCGCCCCCGGAGGGCTGGTGGATCATGATGCGGGAGTTGGGGAGCGAGTGGCGCATGCCTGGGCTGCCGGCGGCAAGCAGCAGGGAGCCCATGCTGGCGGCCTGACCCACGCACCACGTGCAGATGGGGTTCAGAATGTACTGCATCGTGTCGTAGATGGCCAGGCCCGCAGTCACCACACCACCTGCAGACAGGGGCGCAAGTGAGGGGGCTGTGCTTCCCTCAATCACCCCTAGCACTGGGGAGGGCTGAGAGGCAGCCCATTAGAGCAAGGGCACAAATGCAAATGTCCCCAGGGGTGGGGAGGTGGCAAACAGGTGAGGCACCTGGTGGGGGAAGAAAGGACAGTCCCTGCTCCAGTGTTGGATGCTGTCGCATGCACAGGTGGGGCTCAAAGGGCCAGATCTACCAAATTTTTAAGAGAAACTAGAAGCTGGAAGAAAGCAGTGGTTGAGAGGAAGGCCCTGTAGCCAGCTCCCTGTCCTTCAGGAAGTTACTCTGTGAGCAAGGTCTCTGCACGTAGACAACTAAATAGTAGCCACCACGTAGGGCTGTGGTGAGGAGACAAATGACTCCCACAACCTAAATATGTATCAGGCACTTCAAGAAGACTGGCACAGTAAGTGCACAACCAAAATGGCTTTTTTGTTGTTGTTGTTGTTGGGAGGAGGCAAAAATCTACAAATTCTAAAATGTGAACCAGATCAAGTTGGTAAAACTGGGTGGAAGCAAAGAGACCACATCCTAGGGCTAAAGTCAGCAGCTGGTTGTGATCCTACACTTAAAAGCAAGCGACAGGCAACTGTTGGCAGTGTCTAGGCAAGTTTGGGATTCTGAAGAAATCTCTCTGCACCTTTTCCCCTAGAATGGACATCCTGGACCACAGATGTCCCAAGTCACCGAATGTTTCCAGAGGAGCGCCCCCAGCACCCAGGGCAGGCCCTGCTCACCAGGGCTGTTGATGTACATGTGGATGGGCTTCTTGTTGCTCTCAGACTGCAGGAAGAGCAGCTGAGCGATAACCAGGCTGGCCACGCTGTCATCAATCTGCAGGTGGAGAGGGCAGAAATGTCCCCAGATTCGGGTGGGAGAGAATTTTTAGGGAGAGAGTTGAGGGAGGTGCTGGGTATGGGTCAGGGAACCAGGAGTAAGGTCAAACCCCAAATATGAGGGGTCAGGAATAACTTAGCACCCAGGAGATGTGGGTGGTAGGGACCCAGGGATTTTGGAGGACGGGAGGAGGTTATCAGGGGGCTTAGAGGTCAGAACGGTTGGGGACTAGGACTAGGGCTGGGAACGAAGAAGAGAGGGCTCAGGTGTCAAGGAGGTCGTCAGAAAGTGGGAGGGGAGGAGCTGAGGACTGGAGGAAGGGGCGGGGGCAGGCGGGGCTGAGGCGCAGAGGGGCTTCCGGGGGAAGCGGGAAGGGACGGGGCGCAGCCAGGGAGGTAAAGCCAGGGACAGAGGTGGGGGGCCGCGAGGAGGGCGCTCACCGGGCCCATGACGCACACGATGCGCTCCCGCAGGAGCCGCGAGTAGATGTCATAGGCGCGCTCGCCGCGACCCTGGGGGAGAGGGAGGAGGTGAAGGGTCAGGCGGCCGGCGACCCCACCCCCGGCCCCGGGGCCGTGTCCCCGCCGGGCCGCGGTACCGTCTGCTCCACCACGATGGGGATGAGCGGGACAGCCCGGGCCGCCGTCCCATGCAAGCTCCGCCGCAGGGCCAGGCTGCTCCCAGGGGTCCGCTGCGCGGGGAAGCGAGCGGCGAGGCGAAGCCCCAGCGCCCGGCACTTGCCTGCCGCCACCCAGGCCTCCCCCGCCAGCATTCGGGGCCACATGCCGCCGAGCAACCGCCTCGGCTT
The DNA here is from genome assembly GCF_902686445.1 of Sciurus carolinensis. Classification (NCBI taxonomy): domain Eukaryota; kingdom Metazoa; phylum Chordata; class Mammalia; order Rodentia; family Sciuridae; genus Sciurus; species Sciurus carolinensis. Next base: position 3,699,374 of record NC_062229.1, on the reverse strand, counting down.
CCGTCCGACGGCAGAACTACAGCTCCCAACGTGCTTTGCGCCCGCGGCGCACGCTCAACGGGCCCTCACTTCCGGGAGAGTGGGTGCAGCCTGAAGGGGCGGGGCCAGCGGAGGAAGTGGGCGTTCTCCAACTCTTAGGTTCGATTTCTCTTCCTGATTGACTTGTCTTATGTTTACTTTTCTTTCCTTTTTTAAATTTCTTTTTCTTTTTCTTGGGTCTTTTTTTTTTTTTTTTTTTTTTTTTTTTTGGTGGGGGTACCTGGAATTGAACTCAAGGGCATTCATCCACCGAGCCATATCTCCAGCCCTATTTCGTGTTTTATTTAGAAACAGGGTCTCACTGAATTGCTTAGCGCCTGGCTTTTGTTGAGGGTGGCTTTGAACTCGTGATCCTCCTGCCTCAACCTCCCGAGCCGCTGGGATTACAGGCGTGCCGCACCATGCCCGGCCTAATTCATCTCTGTATTCCTTACTTTTTTTTTTTTAAATCAACTCTACTGTGCCCACAGTCCATCTTAGAAGTGGGGTTCTAGAGAGAACTCAGCCTGGACCCTGGCCTGGAAGAACTTCCAGCCTGGTGGGGCCAACTGCCCTTGAGACATCCCCATCCATTTTTGGTAACCTGTGAGATAGAGGAAGGATCCCCACGTTGTGGGAGACATAGGTGCATATTGTGGACTCCGCCTGGAGCTGGATCTGCAAAGCTTCCTAGGGAGTGGATGTTGGGACTGGGTTTTGAAGGATGAATGAGAGTTCATTAGCTGGGGAAAGGCATTCCTATCAGAAGGAAGAGAATGGGCAAAGGGTAAGAAATAGGCAGTGTCTGGTGAGGTTTAGGGCTCTCGTTTTCTTCAGATTTTTTCAAGGTGGATTCTTTCATCTTTCTGTTCTAATGTTACCTTCTAAGAATTGTCCCTTACTTTGCATGCAGAGTCTAGAAAAGTGTCTGATACACAGTAGGTTCTGATTAAATTCATACTGAGCCAAAAGTCAACATGTGATAAGGAAGTTTGAGAGTAGAGGACTTTTCCTGTTGGGACAGCAAAGGCCTGTCATCAATTGCCTGGTGGCAAATCAGGAGACTGTGGCAGGAGGATGGTAAGTTAGAGGCCAGCTTCAGCAACTTAGCAAGACCCTGTCTCAAAAAATAAAAAGGACTGGGATATGGTTCAGCGGTAAAGCACTTCTGGGTTCAGTCCCCATTACCAAAAGTAATTAAGTCAGTCATTCTCAAGCAAAAATTAACCCCCTGGAGAAGTGTCCCTGGACCACTTTTGTTGACCTGTCTTCTGTGTGGTACCGCTGTCCAAAACAATTCCATTAATTTGTTTGTTTTCTCCTTTGTTGACTGTAGAACTGAGCTGTCTGGGACCAGAACTTCTGCTGTCTTATTCATCTCTATGATTCTTAGGAAGTATTAATCAGAACTTTTTGATTAGGCATCAGAATAAGAAAAGTGCATCTTCAAGAATTTTTTTTTTTTTTTTTTTTTTTTTTTTTTTTTTTTTTGGTGATACTGGGGGTGGAACCCAGGGCCTTGCATGCGCTATCCAAATGCTCTACCACCAATCACACTCCCAGCCCAGAGTGAACTGAAATCTTAAAAGAGGACAAGGAACTTTAGAATAGTGCTTGGCACATTGTATTTACTCCAGAAATACTTAAAGTTTTGAGCCTGGTGTGATGGTACACGCCTGTAATCCCAATGATGCGGAAAGCTAAGGCAGGAGAACAGCAAGTTCGCGGCCAGCCTCGGTAACTTAGTGAGACCCTGTTTCAAAAAAAAAGTGTTGGTGCTGTTGCTTAGTGGTAAAGTACCCCTGGGTTCCATCTCCAGTACCACAAAAATAAAATGAAGCGTGTTTTGTTGCTCTAAAGTTAGTTGGGCTCAGTAAATTCTGAATGAATGAATATTTTGGCCGTCCACTGCAAATGAGCCTGTCCCACGAGTTTTAAGTTACCATTCCATGATTGGAGAGAAGCTCTGATTTGCTGTTACCTTTGGGGTAATGAAGGCAAACAGGCCTGCTGCATTGGTAAAAATTCAAAATTTAAAAAGAAAAGGAAACCGTGCCGAAGAGGCTGTGGGTAAACAGACACTGGTGAATGGTTCACGGACAGTGCTGCAGCTTTTCTGGGAACAAAGTTGACACCAGATTTGAAAGTTGCATAGTTAGCAAAGAATCGGAAGTAAATGTCCGATAAGAGAGGACTAACAAAATAATTTACATTTAAAATCACTTTTAAAAATCTAGAATCCACATTGGGGATTATAACTCATCATTGCGCGGCTGCTCTGGTCTCTACTTGTTAAGCATCTGTGAGGGAGGGAAGCACCCGTGACTGCATAAGAAGGAAATGTCTCTCCAAGTAGCATCCGGGGCCTGGCTTGCAGGGTAGGACACACCAACTCCTGACAGTGTTTTCAAGACCCAAGGTGGCACATTTCCTTCCCCAGAGAAGGATGGAGGGCACAGGCCAGCCAGCTGTCCCAAGAGGAAGCTGCTACCCCGCCCCCACTCAATCCCATTGGCCAGAAGCTGCTCACAGGACCTTGCTGGGAAAGGTACTGGAAAGTGCATTTATGCATTCAATCACGCTGAAGTCTCTGTGCCCTGGAAAAGAGCTGGAGTACCACTCAGAGTCCCTGCCTTTCTGGAACTTACCTTGCGTAACCCAGATCCTCCTTTGAAGAGGGGCGTGCAGTCCAGCCCAGGGAGCGGTGGTCCCCCAAAGCCTTAGCGTTCAGCTTTATGGTCACCTCCAGCTGTAGAGAGCCTCCTCCTTCCATGTTCCATCCTCCCCAGGAAGCCACCCCCAGGGACTGAGCCCAGAGGTGGAAACGAGGCTGGACATTCTGACCTGACTGGGATGCTGGTGGGCCACGTGAGACCCCCGCCGTGGGCCCAGGCTTCGTCCAGCCTGCAGCCCAGCACGGCCTCTCCCCTGCCCAACGCTTTTGTCTCTCTCTTCCACGGCGGTTGACCCCTGACGGGCGTCTCATCCCAAGCTCCACCTCAGTGCAGCTGGTGCTCGGATCCAAGGGTTCTGCATCCTCAGGTTCGACCGCAGATCGCGCGTCTTTTCTTTTAAATCGCATCTGCACTGAGCACATACGGGCTTTTCTGTCACTATTCCCTCAATGACACTGTGTAACAACCCTGCGTGGCACTCACGTTGTCTTAGCCTGGAGGTGCTTTGGAGTCTCCACGAGGACTTTAACAGGACAGCATTTTACAGAGGGGCCGGAGCGCCTGAGGGTTTGGGCACCTGCAGAGGTTCCTGGAACCAGTCCCCCATGGGTGCCCAGGAGCACTTGGATCTTCCAGAGAAGCCAAACTGTGACAGAGTTGCATTAGCTTTCCTTAAGCCGCATGTGGCATTCCATGAGAAGAAGACCCTCATTTATCAGGCGGTCCCTCGCGGGTGGATGTGTTCATGATGAAGTCATTTCTCTTCTCCTGTCATGTTTCTCTCTGGAGACACCTTCCACCTCGGAGCGCCCGGGGCTCAGCCTTGGCCCACCTTGCCCTCGCCGCCGTCATCCCACCCGTGGCTGCAAGTGCGTGTGTTATTGACCTGCCTCGGCCTCTGCGCTGGTTGTCCCCTCTGCCTGCAAAGGCCTACCCTTACTCTTGCCTTCTCGCCTCCATTGATACTGTCACATCCTCCCTCCTACAGTCCCTGCCGGGTCTGGCTTCCACCTGCATGTCTCTGCGGTTCCAGACCGTCCTCATATCTTCCCTCAAAGGCCTCAGATTAGCCCTCACATTACCGTGTCTGAAACGGCTCTTCTCTCCTGGCCCCACCCTCCTCCTTCGCGCCCCCCCCCCCCCCCCCCCGCCCCTCAGTAGAGCTCAGGGTGACCCTGGATCTGTCTCTTCCTGGCTCCGAGCGCGGGTCCAATCTGCCGGTGGCTCTGGGTTCAGCCTGCCATTGTTTACCAGAACCCAGCGCCCTCTCTCCCCACTCCACAGCTGCTTCCCACACCGTCACCACCCGGCCGACGTCACCTCCTCCCTTTTATCACAGCATCCACTCCTGCCCGTCAAAAGCCATCCTCCCCGTCGCGACTGGAAGGAAGTCCTTTTAAAACTCGGGTGAGCCCCTGCCATCCTTCTGAGAACCCTCTGTGACTCCTGCCACTCAAAGTCCTAGTGAGAAGCCACCACGTTCTATGCAGTCTGACAGTTGCCCCCTCCTGCCCCGACCACTGAGGGTACCTCCCTGCACCCTGCCTCTCGCTCTCCCACTGCTGCATGCTGGCCTTCCCTGTGCCCCAGCCCACCAGGCCTGCGTCTGCCTCAGGACTCTCGCCCTGTTTCCATGCCTGGAATGCTCTCCCCCTGTGATCCCCACAGCCCCCTCCTCCCCTCCAGTGAGACTGTTCTTACACTCTGATTTCTAATTGCAACCGCTGCTGGGTTCAGGGTTGCGCAGGCCCCTAGTCCCAGCCACTTGGGAGCCACTTGGGAGGCTGAGGCAAGAGGATCACTGGAGCCCTTGAGCTCAGGGCCAGCATGGGCAACACAGAGACAAGGTCTCTTACAAAATAAACACCATAATTGATAATAATAATAAAAGATAAACTTGCAACCCCCAGCACACGTTATTCCTTTTTCTTTCCTTATTTTCCTTCAGTGGAATGTTGAGCATAGTATTTTCCTACTCAAAGTGTACTCCACGGACAGCAGTCGCTGAGATCTTGGTAGAAATACAGACACGTGAAGCTGGGAGCAGGGGCACATTTTTGTAATCCCAGTGACTCTGGAGGCCGAAGCGGGAGGATCCCAAGTTTGAGGTCAGCCTCAGCAACTTAGTGAGACCCTGTCTCAAAATAAAAAATAAAAAGGGCTGGAGATGTAGCTCAGTAGTAAAGCACCCCTGGATTCAATCCCCAGCACCCCTCCACTCAACCCCCGCAAAAAAAACCCCGGAAATACAGACTCTTGGGCTGGGGGTGTAGCTCAGTGGTAGAGTGCTTGGCTAGCAAGTGCAGGCCCAGAGTTGATCCCCAGCACCTAAGCAAACAAAAGGGACTCTCAGGCTCCACCCAAGATCTGCTGGATCTAAATTTGCATTTTAACAAGACTCTGGACTGCCGGGCTAGGTGGTGCACACCTTTAATACCAGCAATTTGGGAGACTGAGGCAGGAGAATTGCAATTTAAGACCAGCCTCAGCAATTTAGCAAGGGCTTAAGCAACTTATTGAGATCCTATCTCAAAAACAACAACAAAAGGCCTCCTGAGGTGGAAGCCCAGGAGAGCAAGGACTTTTCTCTGTTTAATCCACCACAAGTCAATAGCCAGAACGGTGTTTGACACTCAATTAAAAAATGACCAGGAATGTGTGCCTGTCGGGTTTGTTGGTTGGAAGCCACAGAAACTGTCTCAGGCAAAAAGAGAATCCTGCGGGCGTGAAGTGTACCCCAGCCCGGGTGGGAATCCAGAGGGTTCACCATGGAAACAGGCAGAATGTTCAGAGACAAGCACCAGGCACTGGAGCATCCACGGACTTTGGTGACTGAGGGTGATCCTGAAGTCCAGCCCCGGTGCCTGGAGGGGACAGAACCACCGCCTGGGGCCTGGAACTGCGGCTTAGCCTCTCACTGCTCTGCGGGTTGCTCGTCCAAGACCACGCTGTCAAGAGGGCCACGCTCCCTCTGATCTACCAAGGGGGCTCCTGCCTCCTTCCAGCCTCTGGTGGCCTTTGACATCTTGAGTCATGGACGCTTTGCTCCTGTCCTGTGCCTGCACTTGGCTTCCGCCTGTGTCTCTAGCTGACTTCCCCTGTGCCTGTCGGTCCCAAGTCTGCTTTGTAGACAGATGCCCGTCGTGTTGGATGGGAGCCCACCCTGGTGTCCTTGTTCCCGTTTCAGGTCCCATTGCATTCTTCCATACAGCTTTTTGGGGAATGTGATCCAAGCCACACGGGTCCCTCTCTTCTCCTTTCCCCTCCAGGAGAAAGCAGGGGAGAACAGGCAGAGTCCCTCCTTCCCACTGAACCACCTGGAGCGCAGCTGCCATCGAAGGCACAGTGATACACCTAGAGCTTCTGAGCCTGCAACCTGGCAGAATCCCCCCTGCAGTACCCATGCCGGCAAGGATGGTAGGAAGTGCCCCCCAGCAGTGATGGTAGGAAGAGCCCCCCTGCAGTAGCCTGATCCCCGGCAATGATGGTAGAAAGAGCCCCCCTGCAGTACCCTGATCCCCGGCATTGATGGTAGGAAGCAGCCCCCTGCAGTACCCCGATGCCGGCAGTGACGTTAGGAAGAGTGAGACAGAGGTGAACTGCGGGCGGGGAGGGAGCTCAGGGGCCAGGCCCTTGCCCAGCCCCTCCGAGTCCTGGGCCCAGTCCTAGACCCTGAAAAAGGGTTGACCTCACAATAGCCACTTGGGGCTGCTGGATTTGGGAAAAAGCAGAAATAGGGAGTGACATAGTGCCGTTTCATGGCAGCTGTGGCGAACTCTCTATCTCTCATTTATTTATTTATGTATTTATTTATGTTTTCATGTATTTATTTATGGGACTGGGGATTGAACCCAGGGGCACTTTACCACTGAGCTACCTCCTGAACCTTTTTTATTTTATTGAAATTTCTTTTTTGTTCCTGGGAATTGAATCGAGGGGTGCTTTATCACTGATCTACATTCCCAACGCTTTTTATTTTTTCATTTTGAGGTAGGGTTTTGTGAAGTTGTTGAGGATATTGCTCAGTTGCCCAGATTGGCCTAAAACTGGCCCATCCTCCTGCCTCAGACTCCTGAGTTGCTGGAATTACAGGTGCACACTACTGTGCCAGGCTGGAGCTCTTGTTTGGAGGGATGAATGGGGCAGGGGCTCAGTTAAAAAGAGGCAGTGGTCCCTGGGTATTCACAGGGAATTGGTACCAGCACCCCCTGTGGATACCAAAATCCTGGAGTTCAAGTCCCTCATATAAAATGGCACAATTTATTCTGCATAAAACCTACACATATTCTATCAGAAACTTCAAATGGTCTCTAAAGGACTTGTAATACCTAAGGCAATGTTCATGCGTGCAAATTGTTTTGCTGTATTGTTTAGGGGATGATTATAAGAAAAAATGTCCGTACCACTTTTCTTCTATTTTGAGCCCCAGTTGTTAATACCAGGTGTGGCATCTGAGAGACACCGCTGCCTGTGCTTCCCAGTTAGGCATCTCAGGTGTAGCAAATGAAAACACAGCGCCCTACTGAAGATACGCAAGGAATCGTTTTTTAGCACAAGTTGGCCCCATGCAACATATTGGAGCCTATTTATGTTAAAAGTTATTCATCGCACAGCTTATCTGAAATTCAAATGTAACTGGGCTTCCTGTATTTTATTTAGCAAAACTTTTCCAAATGGGCCATGGAGTTAGCCCCCATTAGAAGCCAATGTAAGGGACTTCTTGAAAGTTTGAGGTCACTTGCCCTGGCCCACCCCACATGTGATCTGAGGCGTGTCCAGATCAAACCTTCTACCTGGAGATTTTAGATATAACTTTTTTTTTCTCTTGCGACAGTGTTTTGCTGTGTTGTCCAGGCTGGCCTTCTGCTCCTGGCTTCTTGTGGTCCACCTGCCTCAGCCTCCCGAGTAGCCAGGTGGTGCCTGGGCTGGATGCAACCTTTGTCCTTCCTGTCCTCAATCCTCCTTTCTGTCAAGGAAATGCTTGAAGTTGCCAGAGCTCCTCAGATCATGACATTCACGAGTCCCCTGCTCATGCTTTGGACCTATTTACGTAGCCAGTTGTATGTACTGTGATTTTCACTTGAATCATTCAAATTTCCAAACATGTGACAATACGGCATTATAACATAATGTTCTCATGGTCAGAATTTTTGCCATTTTTAAAAGCTGAATAATATTCCATTGTACAAAGAGACTGTGTTTTGTTTCTCCATTCACACGTCGATAAAAACCCTAATCCATGCTTGTCATCCCAACGACTCAGGATGCAGGAGGATTATAAGTTCAAGGTCAGCCTAAACAACTCAGTGAGACCCTGTCTCAAGATAAAATTAAAGGGCTGGGGATATTGCTTAGTGGTAGGGTCCCTGAGTTCAATCCCCAGCACAAAGAGAAGAGAGAGGGGGAGAGAGAGACAGAGACAGAGAGAGAGAGAGAGAGAGAGAGAGAGAGAGAGAGAAATAGAAAGAAAAGAAGGAAAGAAGGAAGGAAAGAGAGAGAGAGAAAAGAAAAAAGAAAGAAAGAAAGAAAGAAAGAAAGAAAAAGAAAGAAAGAAAAGAAAAGAAAAGAGAAAAAATATAAATGAACACTTTTTTTCTTCAGTGCTGAGGATTGAACGCAGGGCCTTATGCTTGATAGGCATAGTGCTCTACCAACTGAGCCACACCCCCAGCCCCAAATCGACACTTTTAAAAATCTTTTGTTTTTTTTTTTAGAAGAATCACGGTCTTGCAGGAAGGTGTGAGAGCAGCACAGGAGTTGGGGGGCAGGCAGTTTGGGAGCACATGCTTAGCACGCACGAGGCCCTGGGTTCAACCCCCAGCAGCAGGAAAAGAGCAACTTTTCCAGTGGTGACATCTTACATAACAACACCATTTCAAAACCAGAAAGTTGGCACTGATATGATCTAGAGACCGCATTCGGATTTCAACAGCTCTGACAAGCCTGGCTGAGGGCGTTGATGGGATTTCATCACGTGTACAGATTTGTGTAAGCAACACCATAATTATGAAGCTTAAATACATTTACTTAATGAAAGAAGCGTCTGACCCTGCAGTGAATGAGACGGCGACCCCACCTGCTCCGAAGATGCACCTGTGTCAAGGGCGAGGCCCGCGCATGCGCCTTGTGTGGCAAGTCCGGCGGGACCCCAGGAGAGACTGTGTGTCAGGAGGCGTCAGACACCAGCTCTGAGCCGGTCCCTGCAAGGAGGAGAGTGCAGAGGAGTCACCTCCTGCCACACAGCCTCCGTGGGGCCCGGTCATCTGGCTGGAGAAAACACAAGGAACCTGGGAAGCAGGGACCACTGCTGTCCCCATTTTGCAGGCAAGGAAACAGGCTCGGAGGCGACATGGCCGGCCTCCGGCTGTCCCTTTCTAGATATGTGACCTGGGTGAGTTGCTTCAGTTCTGAGCGTCTGTGTCCTTATTAGCCATCAGAAGAAAAAGCAGCTCCTGTCTCAGGGCTGTTAGGAACATTAACGAGATAATACTGAATGCCGAACACCCAGAAGAGTCTGGCGTGGGTGTGAAGTTAGTGTGCCCTTCCTCATCACCATCCTCGTCGCCGTCCCTCGGGCTTGCCTTAAAGCTCAAGGGCACCTGCACTAAGGAACACCACTACCACTTCCTGAAAGCCTCCTCTGATCCAGACAGCGAGCCAAGCCCTCCACCTGCCGCATTTCTTTGTGACAATTCCATCTATAAAGGTCATTTCGTATTACAGGTGAGCAAGCTGAGGATCAGAGAGGTGCATCCACTTGCCCAAGGTCACATGGTTTAGGAAATCAAGGAGGTCAGAAATCCAGGCCCAGCTTATCTGTCTGTCTCAGAGGCCCTCAGTTCCTAGAAGCCAGATCTGGGGACCTCAGATTTGTAACTCCACATCTCCCTCCCCCACGTGTGCTGAGCAAGTGCTCTGCCCCAGCCACCACCACCCCGTTTAAAGACAAGCGAGACTAGGGTGCTCAGTCTGGCCTCAAACTTGCAATCCTCCTGCCTCATCTCCTTGTCGCTGGGATATAGCTGTGGGCCATGGCACCCAAGCCCACTTGAGGTCTTGACCATCCATGAGAAGTGGCTTCCGTCCAGCCCACTTTCCACAGTAGAGACAGGAAAACAGAGGTCCCCAAAGCGGAAACAATAGGACAGAGTCTCCTAGCCAAGGGCTCTCGTGGGCGGAGCCAAGCCCATTGGAGTGGGTGTCCAACAGCAGCTCCAGTGTCAGGCTTTGAATGGTGCCCAGGCAGTAAGGCCTAATGGTAGGAGCCTGAGGTTCAGAACCGGCCTGGTTGTTACCACCGACTAACTTTGCTCTCTCTGCCTCGGTTTGCTCATCTGTGAATCAGAGAGCATGGTACTCTTACCATGGAGGACTCTGTTGCCTTACCATTCTAGATCAGTCCATGGCTCCCAACTTGGGAGTCGGAATGGGAGGCTTCCTCCCTGCTCACCCGCGCCCCACCTGAGCAGTGCCAGCTCCGTGGTTGGTGCCCAAGGCCACCACCACCACTGCGTAGCATCAGCCAGGCTGCCCTGGCGCAACCAGGGAGCTGCCCAGCAGGTTTTTCCTCTTGGCCTGCCGCGGGGCACCAAGCTGTCCTCTCCCACCTCAGCTGGGCCGGGCACTCCTGGGCTCACTTGCTCTGCCTGCCTGTCTCTCCCGGGCACAGTGAGCAGGTGGCAGGTGCCGTGAGGATGCCCAGCATCTTTGAGTACCAGAGCTCCGAGGTGGACTGGTGCGAGAGCAACTTCCAGCACTCGCCGCTGGTGGCCGAGTTCTACAACACGGTGAGGCGGGCAGCGCATGCGGGCTGGGGGCGGGGGTCGCACCAGGCGCGAGTTCGAGACCCGGCTTCTCTGCATCCTCGCTGGGAAATCCGCAACCAGCCTGTGTGTGGCTCCGTCTTCTCATCGGTTAGACAAGGAGTGTCAGCTTTCATTCATTTATTTTGTCTTTATTTGGCATCGCCCTCCATAGTAGGAAATGCAGCCGGGCTAGGGAGGAGCAGGCTGCTGCTCTGAGCGGGGAACACAGCTGTGCAGGCGTTTGCAACCCGGGTGATGGTGCTGTAATGGGGGGTGCGCAGGCAGCTGTGAGGATACCCAGAGGAGGCCTCCGAGTCAGTAAGGGTGGATCAGGGAAGGCTTCGTGGAGGAGGTGACTGTGTCTGGCTTGTTCTCGAGGCTCCTCCAGCCCAGCGCAAATCATTTGTTTTCCTGGGACTATCCTAGTTTTAGCACTGAAAGTTTCACCTCCCCAAATTCTTTGGTTCTGGGCACAGTGAGATGGTCAGTCATCCTCCCGAGGTCTGCTACAACACAACACTGGAAGTGCTTAAAAATCAGGGTGGGTACATGACATGGCATTGAACCAAAGCTTGAGAGATGTGGCATCATAGAAAGACACCTGCAGCGGAGCTCTTCCTGAGCAGGACCGCGGTGCCCAGGGAGGCAGGCTCTCACGGCGGGGCTCAGCTCCGCGCACTGCACAGTCTGCAGGTGGGTGTGCCTTCTCTGGGCACTTCCCCGGGCACCTGCCGTGTGCCAGGCACTGTACTGAGTTTTACCTGAAGAGCCTCCTTGAATCTTTGCGATGACGCAGGACACCCTCCCATCTTCTACCTGGGGAAGCTGGTATTCAGAGGTCAGAAGACATGCTTAGGGTCACCTGGCACGCACGACCAGGGTGAACTTGAACTTGATGACTCTAGGAAACTTTTTTGGGAACTGAAAAATGTGGGGAGCTCAATTCTAGGATGCCCGGGTTTGCTCTGGCCATGTTAGCTTTGAACTAGTGGCTTCCAGGAGCTGGGAATGTGAGACCCAGTGGCTCCTCCTGATCTCCCTGGAGCTCGCTCCTCCCCGGCTGGAGATGTCCTTTCTGGTCCTCAGTTGTCCCATATATATTCTGGGAAGGGGATGAATGTGCTGCTCATCAGAGGCTGGGAAGAGGGGTGGGGGTTCTGGGACTCTTCTCTCTGTGTTTCCCGGGAGCCCCTGTGGCCCAGAATGTTCTCTGTTGGGCCCGTCCCCACAGGGGTCCCTGCAGAAGGCCTGGAGAGGGTACTGACAGAGTCGGGGAGGGTCCAGCGCTGCCCTCTCACACAGGATCCTCCATTAACCTGCCCCTGTGGACACCCTGGGAGGCTGCGGGCGGCCTCAAGCTTTCTAAAGTCAGGACGGAGATTAGGAAAGAGACGGCCCAGTGTCTTATCTGGGACCTGCACCTCCAGTCGCCGACCTCCTCCTTTTCCTGCTGCAAGTGTGTGCTTGGATCTTTTCTCCTCTGTGGAAAAGGCTGTGATGTGGGGCACAGAGGCTGCTGGGAAGGTGGTCAGGGAGCCTCCTTAGGGGGTCAAGAAAGGCTTCCTGGAGGAGGAGACTATCTGCCGGGATTAACCCTGCTTTTGATACTGAAAGATCAAACTAGGGGTTGAGAAGTGGAATCCCAGGTGTGTTAGAAAAGGTTCCTCAGTGGGCGCGGTGGTGCCTGTGCGTCACCCAGTGACTCTGGAGGCTGAGGCAGGAGGATCACAAGCTTGAGGCCAGTCTCCGGAACCTAGCAAGGACTCAACATAAAAGGGGCTGGGGTGCAGCTCAGTGGTAGTGCATGTGCTTATAGCATGTGTGAGGCTCTGGGCTTCTTCCCCAGTGCACGCACGCGCACACACACACACACACACACACACACACACACACACACACACATACAGTGTTTCCCCAAGGTTTTCTCCTCCAAAACACTGCTGAGTGATAATTATATCATTCAGGGGGGTGGGGTGGACTGTCAAACTTGTTCTACACAGACCCAGCTAGTAAATACTTTGGACTATATGGGATATATGTTCTGTGTCCCAACTCTTCAGCTCTGCTGATGGCTTCAAAGCCTCCTGGGAGATCTGTAAGTGACTGAATGTGGCAGTGTTCCAAGAAAACTTTATTTATGGATGCTGCAACACGGATTTCCTATCATTTTCACACCTTGCCAAATAATTTTCACCATTCGCGTTACCTTTTAGCTTGCCAAGCATATGATACGCGGCTTGGGCTGAATTAGGCTCAGGGGCGCGGTCTGCCCACCTTTGATACACTCACACGTAAAAAAACCGCTCAAATGGAGAACAGGAAGGGGATCGAATTCTTTGCTCTGAATTAGGGATTAAAAGTGAGTTAAAGCCAGGCTCAATGGTGCATGCCTGTAATCCCAGAAGCTCAGGTGGCTGAGGCAGAGGGATCTCCAGTTCAAAGCTAGCCTCAGCGACTTAGTGAGGCACTAAGCAACTCAGCAAGACCCTGTCTCTAAATAAAATATAAAAAAAGGACTGGGGATGTGGCTCAGTGGTTAAGGCCCCTGGGCTCAAGCCCTGGTACAGGAAAATAAAAAAACTGTGAGTTTAAGGGAGCTAGGGGTGTAGCTCAGTGGTAGAGCTCTAGCCTAGCACGTGAGAGGCACTGGGTTTAATCCTCAGCACTGCATAACATTAAATAAACAAAATAAAGATATAAAAATACTGTAACTTAAAAAAATGAAGAGTTTAACCCAGGCGTGGTGACTTTTGTCTGTTATACCAGCTACTCAGAAGGTTAAGGCAGGAGGATCACTCGAGCCCAGGAGTTCAAGGCCAGCCTGGGCAACAAAGTGAGACCCTATTCAAAACAATAAAATAGATTAACATAGAATAAAATAAACAGTTTCTTTTTTCTTTTTTTTTTTTTTGCGGTGCTGGGAATTTGAACCCAGGGCCTTGTGCTTGTGAGTCAAGTACTCTACCCACTGAGCTATATCCCCAGGCCTAAAATAAACAGTTTCTTCCTAGTGGATGTGACACATCTTCTTGCTGCCGTCTCCTGTGTGCACCCTGATGATTTGCGTCTAGGGACACAAATATCCATTTACAAATGACGACCCAGTTCCAAATGAGTCATTGCGCCTCTGGGAATCTGTATCAAAGAAATCAACCCAAAAGACAAGGCTTGTATACATTTGAGTCATTTGGAATCGTGATAAATAGATGAATAAATAAAATGGAAGCTGCAGCCCGCTGCCTGTCTGTGGGGCTGAATACACTTCGGCGAAATTCTGTGCAGCTATTTAAGAGCTCTTGATCTAGGAATGTCAACGAAGGTCAAAGTAGGCAGCAGAAAACGTTTTCAAAACCTGTTCACATTGATCTCATCGTGGCCTGCTTATGAATCATGATTCACGTTGAGACTGTCACTCCAAAGAGGAATCTTTCTCTGCTTGCAGAGAGCTGGGTCGGGGCAGGAGGCAGAGCCCAGCTGCTCGGTCAAGGTCGTAGAAGGGAAGGGCAAAGGACTCAGCCCAGGTGTCGGGAGGCTTCGTGAGGAAGGGTACCTAGGAGTTCCCTGAGCACGGTGGAGTCTGGAAGTGGAGACCCGAAGAGGCGAAAAGGATGTACAAAATTCTGGAAGTCAAAGCAGAGCTGGTCAGATTGGGAAGGGAGAAAGTTGTTTCTGGGGCTGGAATGTGAGGAGAAAGGGGGACCAGCACTTGGTGAGGAGTCCCGCAGCTCGGCAAGGCGCCGCCATGGATCTACACCCCACCGCCCACAAACATTTTATTTGGTACCGGGGATTGAACCCAGGGGCACTTAACCACCAAGCCACATCCCGGCCCTTTTTATTTTTTATTTTGTGACAGGGTCTCACTAAGTTGCTCAGGGCCTCTAACTTGCTGAGGCTGGCCTCAAACTATTGATCCTCCTGCCTCAGCCTCCTGAGTTGCTGGGATGACAGGCGTGGGCCACCGCACCTTGCTCCAACAAACGTATCTTAACTGCCATGTTGGAGTGCTAGAAATTCATCTTGTGTTCACTGGCAAGCTCATTCTTTCAACAAAATGCTACACACCAAGGAGAGCTGGGTGATCCTTAGGTTCCAGAGAGGCTCAGCACGCTCAGGCCGTGTGCAAGCGGTGTGTCCAGAATCAGAGGTGTGTTCCTGTACCCCATGGTGAGCTTGAGGCAGCTGGAGGAACCAGCAGAAGCTGGGGGTGGGAGCTGTAAGGGTGGGGCACCAGGCTTCCGCTTGCCAAATGGGGAGGAGAGGTCGAGGGGGCAGGGCGCACGAGTCTCAGGACTGCAGCGAATGTTCTCTCAGGCTGCTGGGCAAGGGGCATGACAGAGGCAAAGGCCCCGAGGCAAGAAAGCACATCCTGTTAGAAAACAGCAGGTGGTTTGAAGCCAGAGCGCAGGCTGCCAGAGTGAGAGGAAGGACTGGGGAGGTTTCTGGGCCAAATCAGCAAGGCAGGCTGAGGCGGAGTCCATCAGTGCCCTCGGGAGTCACCAGCAGCTTCCAGCAGCTGAGAGCCGAGGTGTGAGGTCGCCTGGTCGTCAGCTGTGGGCCAGGAGAGCCGAGAGGGGTCACCCGACAGGAGCAGAGGTCAAGGCGAGTGCTACCTTGAGCAGGTGAGGGCAGGGCAGAAGTCAGGGTGGGGTCGCTCCAGTTAGCACCTGTCCCTCTTGGCCTGCTGGCCTCCTCTTGGCCTGCTGGCCTCCTCCTGGGCTGGAGAGTTTGGATTTCCGAGTGGTTCGGGTGGAAGGGTCAAGGCCCCCGGCTCCCGGAGGCTGCTGCTTTGGGGTCTGCATCTCCTCCTCTTCAGGAGACTCTCTTTCACCCCCTTAAAGAACAAAGGGGCGGCCTACCTGTCTGGGGAAAGGCAGGAGGCGAGGAGGAGCAGGAGCCCGGGGCACTGAAGAGAGACCAGAGCAGGGACAGTGGGAAGGGGTGCTGGCTGTCCGCCTCCTCCCTGAGCCTCCTGCTGCTGGCCTCTGCAGTGTTGCGGGTCCCAGCTCTTCTGTGAGTGCTGTGTGGCCCAGGGGACAGTCACCCCTCTCTGGGCCTCTGGTTATGTGCGCCGGGCAGACCCTAACACAAGCACACTAGCGATCTGGCGGCACCTCCCTCTTCTGCCTTCCTCCCCACTGACCAGCAAGTGAGGACCCGGGGCCTCTGGGGGGCGCAGTCCTCGTCCTCAGGCAGGGAAGACATGACGAATAGAGTATGGACACACTCGATGCAACCCGGTGCGGACTTGATGTTCCCTCGGGACCTCTCTCCTCCTGTGGACGATCCCATGCTGCCCACCGGGCGGGGGGGAGGGTCCCCCGTGGGACAGCGACCTCTCCATTCTGTTCCCACAAGGATGACTGAGCTCAGGGCCCGTGCCAGGCGCCATCCTGGGCTCTGGAGATGCAGAGGGGCTGATGTGCTGGGGAAGGCCACCACGCACTGCGTCCGTTCAGCAAGCACCCTCAGGGCAGGTGTCAGGGTGTCAGCTCCCAGGCCACGCAGGGGCTGGCCCAGGCACGCACACCTGGAGATCCCTCCGCCACCAGCAGGAGCGAGGGCTGATGGACCGGAGGACCTTGTGCTCATTGAGAGCCAGACACAGGCCACAGCGTGACCAGTAACCGGAGACGTCGAGGACCGGGAGTCCAGGGACAGGCGTGCATCTGAGCGTGCAGGGCTGGGAGGCTGAGGGCAAGCTCCACTTGGGGGTAAGAAAAACGTTCTGGAATTAGGTAGAGGTGGTGGTTATAAGACCTTGAAGTACGCTGGAAACCACTGAATTGATTTCTTTAAAAGTGGATTTTATAGTACATGATGTAGATCTCTTTTTAAAAATAGAGATATAACAGAACCTCACAGCTTCTGGGACTTCTAAGCATTAAATGTATTGAAACTATTATCATCAGAATCTAAAGGAGCACAGAAATGCAGAAGTGGTACTTGTTTATTGATTTGACACTTATTAATTTTATTTAATACCTAGCACTTCATATAATCCTCGTAAAAAATCCTATGCAGTAGTTACCCTCATGTCCCCCAACAGATAATAAAGACTCAGAAGGGGCAAGCTCCTTCCCCAGGGTCACACAGCATGCCAAAGAACCTGGTCCCAGAGCCTCTCACCCACGAGCTGAGGGGTCCTGGTTCCCAGTGCTTAGCAACAATGGCGGCATCTGGCCTTCCCGAGTCAGCCTTGTGCTGTGGCTGGCGCCTGTTCTGTTCACCCTGCCCAGGACCAGCGCTAGTGGGCAGGTGTTCAATGGACGCAGGTGACTATCCTTGAAGGTGACAGGCCAGGCGTGGGTGGTGGGGTTGGACCTCAGCGATGAGGAGGTGGAGCGAGGCGCTTGCAGGCGTCACAGCGCGGATGGATTCAGCCCACTTTCTGCGCTCTGCTGGATGTGTTGCGTGATAATTGCCAGGGACACAGGGATAAAACAGGTGTCCCCTGTCCTCAGGGAAGCCCCAGTCCAGTGGGGGAAGGCAGAGACAATAAATAAATCAGGAAATTAGTTAGTGAAAAAACAGAAGTGAGACGGAAATGGTGGCCACGTCAGTAATCTCAGCGGCTCAGGAGGCTGAGGCAGGAGGATCTCGAGCCAGCCTCAGCAAAAGCGAGGCACCAAGCAATCATTGCGACTCTGTCTCTAAAATACAGAGCTGTCTCTAAAATATAGGGCTGGAGATGTGGCTCAGTGGCTAAGTGCCCTGGGTTTTATCCTTGGTATAAAAAACAAACAAACAAACAAACCCAGAAATGAAACAGTGGCCTGAGAGGAGGGTGCTGGGGTGTGGACTGTGGGAGGGAAAGGGCCCCTAAACCGAGTCCTTCCGAGGGGGCGATGGATTCCTCCGCCCCACCCCTTCCTGCCTCTCTTCCTCTCAGTCCTCCTCACCTCCCACCCTCCTTCCTTGCCTTTGCCACCTTGATTTTCCACTCCCAGGTTCTATTGATACAAGGACACAGGATGATCCCAGAGCCCTGCGCTGTCTGCACGTCGGTGTGGGGCTCCCAGGCGTGGTTATGAGTGTTTCTGCCCTTCCTGCTTCCTCCCTTTCTTGGGGACTGAACCCAGGATGCTCGACCACCAAGCCACACTCCCAGCCCTTTTATTTTTTATTTTGAGACAGGGTCTCGCTAAGTTGCTGAGGCTGGCCTCAAACTCCCGATCCTCCTGCTTCGGCCTCCCCAGTCCCCAGGATCATGGGTTTGCACCACTGGGCCTGGCACAAGCCCTGTTTTCTACAACAGTTTCCCGAGCTCCTAGATGTGGGTGTGCTCCCCAGTCCAAGGTACTTAGTTCTCCAACCCTCCCCTTGCAGATCTTGGCACTGGACATACCCCACAGAGGTAGGAATGTTGTTCAGGGCACTGGAAAGATCCTCGAGCTCCTGGTGGGAGTTCAAGGAATGGTCGTGGAATGAATGAAGGAGGAGGGGAAGCCCCCTGGGGTGGTGCCCAGGGAGACCAGCACGTCCTGCTGCTCAGGGCTGGGCTGGCTTTGGACAGGATCCCACACTGAGGCAGCTCCAGCCTCACCCGACCTGGGTGGGGTGAAGTAATGGGAAATGTGGGGGCCAGCCCTGGAGGCAGGGAGGGGGACCCCGGCATGAGGCATCACCGATGTTATCAGAGACCCTGGAGCCAGCTGGGCCCTCCCGTCCCCACCCCCCACGCCCCTGTGGTCCACGGCGGCAGTGCCACATCCGCGGTGGGCGTGCCTCCAGTCCCTCCCCTTTCCCTGATGCAAGACAGACCCAGAGGAATTAGGTCACCCAGCCTGGACAGGGAGCCCCTTCTGCTCATCACCACCTACCCAGTCCTCACAGGGACTAAAAACAGGTGCTGCGCGACCTCAGAGAAATCACTTTACCTGTCGGGGACAATTCCTCATTGCCAAAGGAAAACTAGAAAGCGGGACTTGCAGGGTTGGCGTGAAGATAGGAAACGATCTCTGTCGTGCGGTGTGGTCACAGATGAGAAAGTAGCAGTTAGGGGCCTTTTATCCAGAACTTTCCACATGCAGGGCCCTCTGCAGTTTCTTCCCTGTGCTGGGGATCGAACTGGGACCTCGGGGGCTGGACAAGGCTCCCCGCCGAGCTCCAACCCCAGCCCCTTTTATTTTTCATTTTGAGATAGGGTCTCATTGCGTCTCCCAGGCTGGTCCCGGGATCAAACGTGTGCTCCTCCTGCCTCAGCCTCCCAAGTTCCTAGGATGACAGGCATGTGCCACCACACCCAGCTGCAAACGTGTTTTCATGCACGTGCTTGAGTGACCCTCTGAAGATAGCTGGTCAACGGGCACCGTTCATTGAGCACCCGGTACGTTCCAGTGCCTGAGTACAAGGCGGAGTAGCCACGACAGCC